>NC_092338.1:382355000-382487500 GCF_046630445.1 Rutidosis leptorrhynchoides
TTCCATAACCAAAATGAAAGAGCCAATCAGTCGCTCACAACGCTATGCAGCAGGAGAGCTATTTATGCTAATGACCCTTTCTTTCTAGTATGGTAATTGCTCAGACGACTCCTTCTCCAAAATGTCACTTATACTACGTAGTATAAATTGTAAGAATAAGAATATAACTTTTGACTGGTGATTCACTATCAGTTTTACAAATAAATTTTACACATATAACTATCATATGAAATAGTTCAAATATATTTTTACGATAAATGATCTGCTGGTTAATCATGTATTAAATAATAATAATGCAACGCTTATCGGTATGAACTTCATGATAGAGGAACTAACCTTTTCTTCTCTTTAACATGTATTTCACCCACCTTCTGTAGCGACCCGACAAAATCGTCATTTGACGGCGCCGTCTACTTAGGTCCCGTTACGTGGTCATAAGTCTTTAAAACAACGTTTGACCAAAAGATATGTCGCATTCATTTCAAATGTAAAGATTGTTCAAAGTTTACAAGAATAGTTCCACCACAAGTTACGTTACAAAGTTATAAGTACAAATGAAACTTATGCGACACAATTTAAAAGTTGCCAAAAGACGCTCCATGTATGCATATATACTCGACATCCAATGCAAGTATCAAAATAATGAGCGGAAGCATGTATCATGTATCGTTCAAGGACCTGAGAAAAACATAGAAATCTGTCAACGAAAACGTTGGTGAAATCATAGGTTTAAGTAAGTAAGTACAAATGAACCACAAGATTTATAACATTTCAATAATAGTTAACCATTCCAAAAATTTGTTATCACGAGCACCCAATTATCAATGCTTAACATTCCTTCCATAGAACCCCATCACCTTAGTGCTAGAACATGCACTGTTTCTCGAAAATATATTTCATTCGTAAACGGTAGCGAACCGTTTGAATGAGGGTTTGTCAAACCCATATGGCCATATAACATAAGTTCTCGCTTACACCCGGCAAGTGTAACTAATGATAATCGAATTGAGGATTTTTGTTCTAAACTCATATGTAGAATGTTTGTTTTCCTGTACTTGTGTTCACTTAGTTAAAAAGGAACGTTTATGTTTTCTCATCCCAAATGTAAGTTTCAAAAGAGTAAAAGTGGGACTATGATCTCACCTTGAGTGCACGAGTAGTAAAGTACTTCAACAAGTAAACGTGTGCAAAGAACAATGCTAGTCTTGACCTAAACAATAGGTTGTATCAATAACGGTAAACACGATAGGTCAAAGATGTTCAATTAGTCCTATGGCTCGTTACGACTCGAATACTACAACATGTGAGTCAAATTGTCATGTTTCATGCAAGATACGAGTATAAAAGCATGTTAGAACGATTTGCACAAACATTTGGTTAAGTTTGATTAAAAGTCAACTTGGTCGGGTCAAAGTCAACGAAAAAGTCAACACGTTCGGGTCGGGTCCCGAACTATTTCTCTGAGGTTTTTAATCATATATGAGCACGTTAGAACAAGTTACATGTGAATCGGAGGTGCGTAGCATAGTAAACATTTTTCGAAAAATGGTAAAACGAAACAGAAACTTCAAGTGTAACTGGACGGCGTCCAGATTTTCTGGACGACGTCCAGTATTAAAGGACTGGACGGCGTCCCAATATCTGGACGGCGTCCAGTATTAAAGAACTGGACGGCGTCCTAATATCTGGACGGCGTCCAGATTAGTATTCAGGTTCTGTTTGCTGAAAGTCTCAAGTGCACGAACCAAAATCCAAACAAACACAATTTATGATCCGCAAACAATCAAGACAAGTATCTTATACCGTTGGGAAGGTAATTTGACGAGGAAAACAACTAAACACATTTCATCAATCAATCTACCTATTACAACAACCAAAACCGCATCTAATGCTTAACATTAACCGCATACAAGTTCATAAATGCAATTCAATGATTCGGGCAACCAATTTACATGAATGATATGCCGTTTCGAAGGTAATCAAGCATACAATCCAACTAAACACTTACCAATAATAATCCATGGCATTCAATGCATCAAAAGTCCATTTTAAGTTCATCAAACCCTAACCCAAATTCACCAAAATCATAAATCAAGTTCATGAACTTTTCTAAAGCAACCTACACATCAAATTGAAGCTAGTGATACTAGGAACACAATTAGAACATGAACTTTTAACATCTAACAACATATGATCATCCAAAACTCAAAAACAACACACCAAAATTCAAGTTCATGCTAGTTACTTCAAAACAACAAGATCGAGCATACAATTCATATATTCATTTTAGACTTGAGCCATAGACACTAATTAACACTTTTATAAGTTAAAAACATCAAGAACACAAAATCTAGTGATTTTAGAAAGTTACCCAAATGAGATGAAATTGGTATCAAGTTGTAGAGGATGAAGAGAGGATTCCAAATATGTAATTTGTTTTGATGTTAGCCTCCAAAATCGGATTTAGATGATGAATTAAGGATTGAATGTTGAGAGGATTTGGAAGTAGTAAAAGATGAGGATGAAAATGAATGGATGAAAGGGGTTTGACCCTTTGACCTAGTCAAGGGTTTGATCCCTTGCCAAGTTTAGTCCCTCAACTTTCGTTCGGGTGCGTGAATTACCTAAACGAGATAATTTAAAACGCGTATTAACGGGAGATGTTATAAACATATAACGGAGTTTAAAATAGTATAACGGAAAAGTAAATGGAAAAAGGCGGGATGTTACATTACCTACTCCTTAAAAGAAATTTCGTCCCGAAATTTAAGTAGGCGTAGTAGTCGTTGTTTCTTCCTCGAGATCTTGCGTTTCCGAATTCACGAATAGATGAGGATACTTCCTTTGCATTTGATCTTGTATTTCCCAAGTAAACTCGGGTCCCCTTTTGGCATTCCAACGGACCTTGACAATTGGAATTCGGCTTTGTTTTAACGTTTTGACGGAGGTGTCCACAATTTCAACCGGTTCCTCCACAAAATGAAGTTTGTCATCAATAGTAAGTTCCTCGAGAAGAATGACGATATCGGGTTCGGCAAGGCACTTTTTCAAGTTAGATACATGGAAAGTAGGATGAACGGAGTTCAATTGAAGCGGAAGATCTAAACGATAAGCAACGGTTCCAATACGCTCCAAGATTTCGAAAGGACCAATATACCGCGGATTTAGCTTCCCGCGTTTCCCGAAACGAATTACACCTTTCCAAGGTGCGACTTTTAACATTACGTGATCACCGACTTGGAATTTGAGGTCGTTGCGTCTAGTGTCGGTATAGCTCTTTTGACGACTACGGGCCGTCCTAAGCCTATCTCGGATTTGAACGATCTTCTCGGTTGTTTCATGAATAAGTTCGGGACCGGTGATTTGTTTGTCGCCTACTTCGTCCCAACAAAGAGGAGAACGACATTTTCGGCCATATAATGCTTCGAATGGTGCGGCGTTAATACTCGCGTGATAACTATTGTTGTAGGAGAATTCGGCGAGAGGCAAGTGCTTATCTCAAGCTTTTCCAAAGTCGACAACGCAAGCTCGTAGCATGTCTTCCAAGGTTTGAATTGTGCGTTCGCTTTGTCCGTCGGTTTGTGGATGATATGCGGTGCTCATGTCTAAACGCGTTCCCAATGCTTCTTGCAAAGTACGCCAAAATCTAGAAACAAAACGGCCATCTCGGTCGGAGATAATCGATAAGGGTACACCGTGTCGGGCTACGATTTCTTTGATGTAGAGTTGTGCGAGTTTCTCCATGTTGTCGGTTTCCTTCATGGCTAGGAAGTGCGCGGATTAGGTGAGTCGGTCAACAATGACCCAAATAGTATCATAACCGCCAACCGTCTTTGGTAGTTTGGTGATAAAATCCATCGTTATCCTTTCCCATTTCCATTGCGGGATTTCGGGTTGTTGAAGTAGTCCGGACGGTCTTTGATGTTCGGCTTTGACTTTGGGCAAGTTAGGCACTTTCCAACATAAGTAGCGACGTCCCTTTTAATGTTCGGCCACCAATATTGTTCTTTGAGGTCGTGGTACATCTTATTGGCACCGGGGTGAATCGAATATCTTGACTTATGGGCTTCGTCCAAAATAAGGCTTCGCAAGTCCCCATAACTAGGTACCCAAATTCTTCCGGCGAAATATCGGAGTCCGGTTTCTTTAACTTCGAATCGAGAGGTGAGGACGTTCAAGTGTTCGAGAGAGATGTTTTCATCCTTGAGAGCCTCATCTTGGGCTACCCGAATTTGGCTATTAAGGTTGGTGTGAATGGTGATGTTTAAAGCTCGAAAACGAAGAGGCACCGCTCTTTCCTTTCGACTTAAGGCATCGGCTACTACATTTGCCTTTCCCGGATGGTAACGAAGCTCACAATCGTAATCGTTCAAAGTTTCAATCCACCGTCGTTGTCTCATGTTTAGTTGCTTTTGATCGAAGATGTGTTGGAGGCTTTTGTGATCGGTAAAGATAGTACTCTTGGTTCCATAAAGATAGTGCCTCCACATTTTAAGTGCAAAGACAACGGCTCCGAGTTCGAGATCATGAGTCGTGTAATTCCGTTCATGAATTTTTAGTTGTCGAGAGGCATAAGCAATGACTTTCTTCCGTTGCATCAATACACACCCAAAACCATGTTTCGAGGCATCGCAATATACAACAAAATCATCATTGCCTTCGGGAAGTGACAAGATAGGAGCGGTGGTTAGCTTTGTCTTCAAGATTTGAAACACGGATTCTTGCTCGGTCGCCCAAATGAATTTCTTTCCCTTGTGAGTTAATGCGGTTAGAGGACGTGCAACCAAAGAGAAGTTTTCGATGAATCTACGATAGTACCCGGCGAGACCCAAGAATTGACGAATGTGAGTAGGAGTAGTAGGAGTCTCCCATTTACTAATGGCTTCGATTTTCGATGGATCGACTTTAATACCTTGGTCACTTACAACATGACCAAGAAATTGAACTTCCTTCAACCAAAATTCACACTTGGAGAATTTGGCATAAAGTCGTTCTTGTCTCAAGAGTTCAAACACAAGTCGGAGATGTTGTTCGTGCTCTTCTTCATTTTTAGAATAGATCAATATGTCATCGATGAACACAATAACGAATTTATCGAGATACGGTTTGCACACGCGGTTTATAAGATCCATGAACACCGCCGGTGCGTTAGTGAGACCAAATGGCATGACAAGGAATTCATAACTACCATAACGAGTCCGGAAAGCAGTTTTGGAGACATCTTCCCCCTTAACCCTTAATTGATGATAACCCGAGCGGAGATCGATTTTCGAATATACACAAGACCCTTGTAGTTGATCAAAGAGGTCATCGATGCGAGGAAGAGGATATCGGTTCTTAACCGTCAATTTATTTAGTTCACGATAATCAATGCACATTCGTAGGGATCCGTCTTTCTTTTTAACAAACAAAATCGGAGCGCCCCATGGTGAATGGCTAGGTTGGATAAAACCACGGTCAAGTAGTTCTTGGATTTGACTTTGCAATTCTTGCATTTTGGATGGAGCAAGTCTATACGGTGCACGTGCTACGGGTGCGGCTCCCGGAATAAGATCGATTTGGAATTCTACCGGTCGATGAGGTGGAAGACCCGGCAATTCGTCGGGAAATACATCGGAAAAGTCACTAACAATTGGCACATCATCGATATGCTTCTCATCTGACTCGACTTTCTTAACGTGGGCAAGGATCGCAAAACAACCCTTACGGAGTAGTTTTCTAACTTTAAGGCACGAAACGAGGTTGAGTCTGGTGCAACTCTTATCGCCATAAACAATCAAAGGTTCACCATTCTCGATAGGAATTCGGATTGTGTTAAGATCATGATAATGCTAAAAACGAACATATATTTCATAGCATTATTCCTCAAGAAAGACAAGCTTTTAGTTGAAATTGTTCTATTTACAAGTGATATTCGTTTAAATAATAAAAGGTGAAGACAAAAGACAGATTCGACGAATTGAAGACGTAAACGACCAAAAAGCTCAAAAGTACAAAAGACAATCAAAGAGGTTCCAATTATTGACAAGAAACGTCTCGAAATTACAAGAGTACAAGATTCAAAACGCAAAGTACAAAATATAAAATTGTATGCAAGGATGTTCGAAAATCCGGAACCGGGACATGAGTCAACTCTCAACGCTCGACGCAACGGACTAAAAATTACATGTCAACTATGCACATAAATATAATATAATATTTAAATAATTCTTATAATTATTTATATATTATAATAAATAATAAAAACCGTCGGCAAGAAAGACTCCAAAGGGACTGAGCTGTAATTTCATTCTCCGCGACTCGCGGAGTTTGAAGGCAAAAATGTCGCGAGTCGCGGAGCCCCAAAAGTCAAAAATCCCTATAAAAGCAACCGAATTCTGATCGCAAATCATCATCTTTTTTCTCCTCATTCATACGATATATTTATATTTATAATTTATATTTTAATTTTAATTTTAATTATAATTCTAATAATAAGGGTATGTTAGCGAATATTGTAAGGGTGTAAGTCGAAATTCTGTCCGTGTAACGCTACGCTATTTTTAATCATTGTAAGTTATGTTCAACCTTTTTACATTAATGTCTCGTAGCTAAGTTATTATTATGCTTATTTAAAACGAAGTAATCATGATGTTGGGCTAATTACTAAAATTGGGTAATTGGGTTTTGTACCATAATTGGGGTTTGGACAAAAGAACGACACTTGTGGAAATTAGACTATGGGCTATTAATGGGCTTTATATTTGTTTAACTAAATGATAGTTTGTTAATGTTAATATAAAGATTTACAATTGGGCGTCCCTATAAATTACCATATACACTCGATCGGACACGATGGGCGGGGTATTTATATGAACGAATAATCGTTCATTTAACCGGACACGGGAATGGATTAATAGCCACTAGAATAATTAAAACAGGGGTGAAATTATGTACAAGGACACTTGGTATAATTGATAACAAAATATTAAAACCTTGGGTTACACTCAGTCGACATCCTGGTGTAATTATTAAACAAAGTATTAAAATCTTGTTACAGTTTAAGTCCATAATTAGTTGGAATATTTAACTTCGGGTATAAGGATAATTTGACGAGGACACTCGCATTTTATATTTATGACTGATGGACTGTTATGGACAAAAACCAGACGGACATATTAAATAATCCAGGACAAAGGACAATTAACCCATGAGCATAAAACAAAAATCAACACGTCAAACATCATGATTACGGAAGTTTAAATAAGCATAATTCTTTTATTTCATATTTAATTTCCTTTATTTTATATTTAATTGCACTTCTAAATATCGCATTTTTATTATTATTGTATTTAATTGCACTTTTAATTATCGTACTTTTTAATTATCGCAAGTTTATTTTATCGCACTTTTATTATTCGCAATTTCATTATCGTTATTTACTTTATGCTTTAATTTAAGTCTTGTATTCATTTTTAATATTTTACATTTGGTTTTAACTGCGACTAAAGTTTTAAAATCGACAAACCGGTCATTAAACGGTAAAAACCCCCCTTTATAATAATAATATTACTTATATATATATATATATATATTTGTATTTTTATAAAAGTAAACTAATATAGCGTTAAGCTTTGTTTAAAGATTTTCCCTGTGGAACGAACCGGACTTACTAAAAACTACACTACTGTACGATTAGGTACACTGCCTATAAGTGTTGTAGCAAGGTTTAAGTATATCCATTCTATAAATAAATAAATATCTTGTGTAAAATTGTATCGTATTTAATAGTATTTCCTGCAAAAATTTAATAGTATTTTATACCACTCCGCTACCGCATCAAGTATTTTTGGCGCCGCTGCCGGGGAACTTTCTAAGCGCCGGAAGCGCAACGCTAATATAAAAAAAAAGAGATTTTTAGTTTACTTCTATTAAAAGTCGCTTTTGTAAAAATACGTTTTAAATATTCGAAAATATAAAAAGAAAAACAAAAATATAAGTATTTTTAAGATTTTGTTAAATATTTAAGTTTTATAAGTTTCTTTATTTTTATTTTAGTTTATAAAAATATAAGTTTTATTTAAATATCTTTTATTTATATAAAAACAGAAAACAAAAAAAAAATAATAAATAAATAAATAAATAAAGAAAAACGCGTCGAAGATTAAACCTGTCATCTGAATTTCTGAACCCCGCGAGTCGCGGGGTTTGAAGCTTTGAATACCGCAAGTCGCGGAGGGGACCTGACACACGAACAGGAAGCCCTAATCCTGCATTTATTATGGATTATTATTAATTATTATTATTATTAACCCTAATTATTATTATTATTATAATTAAGTTTATTTTTAATTTAAGTTTTATTTAATTTATATTTTAGTTAAATTAGTTTAATTAAATTGTAAAATTAGTAGTTTTATTAAATAAATAATATAAAAATAATATTTTTATAAAAATTGTAATTTTTACAACTTTTTGTATATTTTTATATTTTGTCCCTTTTTAATCGTTGTAGCGTAATATTTGTATTTTTCGCTCATATTTAATTTTAAACTTAGTTTTTGCCATAGTCATTTTTACTCCTAGATTTTTAGGCTTTGCCGTAAAATTCCTTAAGTGCTTTTTCTTTAGACTAAGATTTAGGTGCTTTAGAATTTTGCGACGCCTTTTTAAGTTTTAGTTTCTTTTTAAGTTATTTCCATTTGGGATTTAGTTTTTCCTGTAAGCTTTAATATTTTTAGACGACTTTTACCTATGTATCAATTATCATTCCAATTAGTAATTTCAATTTGCAATTATAATTTTAAGTTAGTTGTAGTAATAAGGTTAGGTTAGTCAAGTATTTTTAAGTTTTATAAGTTTCTTTTATTTTTTCGTCACCTTTTATTTTTTCAACCATGTTTCTTTTTCAACCTTTTTCCGACGAACTCTTTTTCTTTTTTATTTCTCGCTATTCTAGTTTTAGGACATAGATTTTTATTCTACTTCTTATCTATATTTCTTAAAATTACGAAAATTTATTTTGAGTCTTTAAATTAATAGACATCAAAATTTTCTGGTTCGTAGTAATAGTTGGATTTGTACGTGGACCAGGTTATTGGAGCCAAACAGTCCTCAATTATATTGAGACCAAACGAATCCTGCCCCTCTGCTGCATCTTTTGGCTATTCGAAACGTGGGCAAAATCAGAAAAGTCTATTGATTGGATAACTTATTATAATTTTTCTTTCCTTTTTAAAACTAATAGGATATTCAGTGAATGCACCGAGCAAGACGTTCACCACCTTTTGTACGTTCACCACCTTTTGTACGTTCACCACCTGTAACTAGATCAAGACATTTAGCAAATATAACCGCCGTTGATTTTTCTTTAGAATCGTCATCCAGTAGACCAAGTACTCCAATTCAAATTTCCGATAATCCATTTTTTGAACCCGACCTCACAATTGAGAATCCGAAGAATATTCAGGAATGGTTCGTAGATCCTGAACCATTAAACTTTCCTCCGGAGCCACCAATTATTCAAACAGAGATTGTTAAGGAACGAACCATTAAATCAGAATCCTCTAGTGATTCAGATTCAACAAATTCAATTATGGAGAATCTGGAACCTTTAAGTATGGAAGACCGAATGAGAGCTAAACGCACTGGCTAAGGTCACGCAATTACTCATCCAGACATTAATGCGCCAGATTATGAAATCAAAGGACAAATTCTACACATGGTGACTAATCAATGCCAATTTAGTGGTGCGCCGAAGGAAGATCCAAATGAACATCTACGTACCTTTAATAGGATCTGCACGCTATTTAAAATCCGAGAAATGGAGGATGAACAGATATATCTCATGTTATTTCCATGGACTTTAAAGGGAGAAGCCAAAGATTGGTTGGAATCGTTACCTGAAGGGGCGATCGATACATGGGACGTTTTAGTTGACAAATTTCTTAAACAATTCTTTCCTGCATCTAAAGCCGTAAGACTTCAAGCAGAAATTGTTACGTTCACACAGAAACCAAATGAAACTCTATATGAGGCGTGGACTAGATATGGAAAGTTGTTAAGAGGATGTCCGCAACATGGTTTAGACACCTGTCAAACAGTACAAATATTCTACCAAGGATGCGACATCACTACAAGAAAAGACATAGATATAGCAGCTGGTGGTTCTATTATGAAGAAAACCGAAACTGATGCTTACAAAATTATTGATAATACTGCTTCCCACTCACATGAGTGGCACCAAGAAAAAGACATCGTTAGATCATCTAAAGCAGCTAGAGCCGATTCTAGCCATGACTTAGATTCCATTTCCGCAAAGATAGATGCTGTGGAGAGACGAATGGAAAAGATGACTAAAGATATTCACTCAATACGAATTAGTTGTGAGCAGTGTGGAGGACCACATTTGACAAAAGATTGTCTCAGTATTGAATTAACAATGGAACAAAGAGAGAATATTTCATACATAAACCAAAGGCCTGGAAATAATTATCAGAATAATTATCAACCGCCAAGACCGATTTACAATCAAAACCAGAATTATAACAGAAATATTCCATACAACAACCAACAAGGTCCTAGCAATCAACAAGTATCCAATAATACTTATAATCAGCAAAGACCTAATTTTCAAAACAAACCACCACAACAACCCGATGATAAAAAGCCGAATTTAGAAGATATGATGACGAAGCTAGTTGAAACTCAAACGCAGTTTTTCACATCTCAGAAACAAACCAATGAACAAAATGCTCAAGCATTTAGAAATCAACAAGCTTCTATTCAAAATCTGGAACAAGAAGTGAGTAACCTAGCAAGGTTAATAGGTGAAAGAAAACCGGGAAGTCTACCTAGTGATACAAATGCTAACCCCCGGAGTGAAACAGCTAAAGCCATTACCACAAGAAGTGGTACAACACTTAAACCACCTGAAATACCTGTAACTTCTGATGAAGCCATTCCTACTCCACAAGAACCACAACCTGATCAAGATAAGGAAAAAGAACCGGTAGTTGAAAAGGTTAATGAAGATAACACAGTTAAGGATAAACCTTATGTTAAACCATACCAACCACCACTTCCTTACCCGAGTAAAATGAAGAAAGAGAAACTTGAAGCCGAGCAATCCAAATTCTTGGATATGTTTAAACAGATAAATGTAAATCTTCCTTTCATTGATGTGATTTCAGGAATGCCTAGATATGCTAAATTCTTGAAAGATCTAATTTCAAATAGAAAGAAAATGGAAGAACTCTCGGCTGTTACTATGAATGCTAATTGTTCAGCAGTGCTGTTGAATAAGATACCAGAAAAATTATCTGATCCAGGAAGTTTCACAATTCCATGTTTTCTGGGTAGTCTTAGTTCAATAGAAGCATTGGCAGACTTAGGTGCTAGTATAAATCTAATGCCGTATTCACTATACACTAAACTAGACCTTGGAGAATTGAAACCAACCAGAATAAGCATACAACTAGCCGATAGATCAATAAAATATCCTAGAGGGATAATGAAGAACATGCTAGTTAAAGTTGGTACTTTAGTATTTCCAGTAGATTTTGTTGTTTTGGACATGGAAGAAGATTCTCAAGTTCCTCTCATATTAGGAAGACCATTCTTAAACACGGCTAAAGCAATGATAGACGTGTTCGGTAAGAAACTGACCCTAAGTATAGAGGATGAGAGTGTTACCTTTTCAGTTGATAGAGCAATGCAACAACCACAATCTGCAGATGATACATGTTATTATATTCAAACTATAGATGCACATGCAGAATTATTAGAAGAATTTCCAGAATTACAAGGAACAGGAGAATGTTCTTTAGGAGAAGGTAATGAACCAATTGATGAAGCTGAAATGTTAGCTACACTTATAGCTAATGGATATGAACCAACAACAGAAGAAATTCAAATGCTAAAAGAAAAAGACAGATATCGATACAAATCATCGATAGAAGAACCTCCGAAATTAGAGTTAAAACCACTTCCAAACCATTTGGAATACGCTTATTTACATGGTGAATCTGAATTACCTGTAATAATATCGTCTTCTCTTACTGAAAATGAGAAATCACAACTCATTTCTGTGTTGAAAGCTCATAAACCAGCCATTGCATGGAAGATTCATGATATTAAAGGAATAAGTCCTTCGTATTGCACACATAAAATCTTTATGGAAGAAGGTCATAAAACGTATGTGCAACGCCAACGAAGACTAAATCCTAATATGCAAGATGTAGTTAAGAAAGAGATTATTAAACTGCTAGATGCAGGTTTGATATATCCAATTTCTGATAGTCCATGGGTAAGCCCAGTTCAATGCGTGCCGAAGAAGGGTGGCATGACTGTCATTACAAATGAGAAAAATGAGCTTATTCCTACTAGGACTGTAACAGGATGGCGTGTGTGTATTGATTATAGAAAATTAAATGATGCCACCAGAAAAGATCACTTTCCCTTACCTTTCATAGATCAAATGTTGGAAAGATTAGCCGGACATAGTTACTATTGTTTTCTAGATGGATTTTCCGGATATTTTTAAATTCCAATAGCACCTGAGGACCAAGAGAAAACCACATTCACGTGCCCTTATGGTACTTTTGCTTACAAACGCATGCCATTTGGACTTTGCAACGCCCCTGCAACCTTTCAAAGGTGTATGATGGCGATTTTTCACGACATGATAGAAGAATGCATGGAAGTATTCATGGATGACTTTTTAGTCTTCGGTGATACATTTAAATCATGTCTAGTTAATCTGGAACGAATGCTAATTAGATGTGAACAATCAAATCTAGTTCTTAATTGGGAGAAATGTCATTTCATGGTTAAAGAAGGCATCGTTCTTGGACATAAAATTTCAAAAGAAGGAATTGAAGTGGATAGAGCTAAAGTAGATGTAATTGCTAAACTTCCACATCCCACCAATGTTAGAGGAGTTAGGAGTTTTCTAGGGCATGCCGATTTTTACCGACGTTTCATAAAAGATTTTTCTAAAATTGCCACTCCTATGAATAAACTCCTAGAAAAGGATGCGATATTCATCTTTTCAGATGAGTGTATCAAATCTTTTAATATTCTTAAAGAGAAACTCACTAATGCGCCGATCATGATAACACCAAATTGGAATCTACCATTTGAACTAATGTGCGATGCAAGTGATTTTGCAATGGGAGCCGTTTTAGGACAAAGGATTGAAAAACGATTTCAACCTATATATTATGCTAGTAAGATGTTACAAGGAGCACAAACGAACTATACAACTACTGAAAAAGAACTCCTTGCTATTGTCTTTGCTTTTGACAAATTTCGATCATATCTCGTTCTAGCAAAAACGGTGGTCTATACCGACCATTCTGCTCTTAGATACATATTTTCAAAACAAGATGCTAAACCAAGATTAATCCGTTGGATCTTACTCTTACAAGAATTTGATATTGAAATCCGAGATAAAAGAGGAGCAGAAAATCTCGCCGCTGATCATCTTTCTCGTCTTGAAAATCCTGAGTTAGAAGTTCTAAATGAATCGGCCATACAAGACAACTTTCCTGATGAATATCTATTGAAGATAGATTATAAAGAAATCCCATGGTTTGCAGACTATGCAAACTACTTAGTTTGTGGATTCCTTGAAAAAGGATTATCGTACCAAAGACGAAAGAAATTCTTCAGTGATATAAAACACTATTTCTGGGAAGATCCACATCTGTTTAAAAGTTGTTCCGATGGAATAACACGCCGATGTGTATTTGGAGATGAAGCTAGTAAAATATTAAACCATTGTCACACAGGACCAACAGAAGGGCATTATGGGCCTCAACTAACAGCAAGAAAAGTTTATGATGCTGGATTCTATTGGCCTACAATTTACAAAGACGCACACCTTCTTTGCAAATCCTGTGATGCATGTCAAAGGGCCGGAAAAATAAGTCAACGTGATGAAATGCCACAAAATGTCATCCAAGTATGTGAAGTATTTGACATTTGGGGTATTGACTTTATGGGTCCATTTCCAAAATCTCATAATAATCTATATATACTCGTAGCCATTGATTATGTATCTAAATGGGCGGAAGCACAAGCTCTCCCAACTAATGATGCACGAGTTGTAGTCAACTTTTTAAAACGTCTTTTTGCAAGGTTTGGAACACCGAAAGCTTTAATAAGTGATCGGGGTACTCATTTCTGTAATAATCAACTTGAGAAAGTTCTTAAAAGATATGGAGTAACTCATAAAATCTCCACCGCATATCATCCACAAACAAGTGGACAAGTTGAAAATACCAACCGAGCTTTAAAACGAATTCTAGAGAAAACCGTAGGATCAAATCCGAAGGAATGGTCCATTAAATTGGAGGATGCACTCTGGGCTTTTAGAACAGCCTACAAAACTCCAATTGGAACCACACCTTTTAGACTTGTTTATGGAAAAGCATGTCATCTTCCAGTAGAAATTGAACACAAAGCATTTTGGGCTTTGAAAACATGTAATCTTGATTTACATGAAGCCGGACGTCTACGATTAAGTCAACTAAACGAATTAGAAGAATTAAGACATGAAGCATACGAAAATTCGTTAATCTATAAAGAAAGAACGAAGAAATGGCATGATAAAAGAATCAGAAGTTCAAAAGAATTTAAAGAAGGAGACAGAGTTCTTCTTTTCAATTCACGATTCAAGCTATTTCCAGGAAAATTGAAATCAAGATGGTCTGGACCATTCATAGTCAAAAGAGTTTTCCCATACGGAACGATAGAATTAATAAATTCAAATGGGATTGAATTTAAAGTTAATGGTCACAGAGTTAAACATTACATACATGGTCCAATGGAAGTCGACAACGAAATTAATCACAATTTCGACACCACAGCTAACTAAGTGTGGGGAGAATCAAGTCTTTAAAGGATAATATGTATTTCTGTTAGAGTTAGATTGTCTGTTTTCGTGTAGTTCTCGAAAATGGAACCCGAATGGTCTTTCCCTAGCAGACCCTAAAGAACTAGTCTTCTCCCCCCATTCTGAATTTTAATTTTTTTAGGTTTTTAGGAAATGAAGACTGCCTGTGAACTAAACCATGGTCTAATGCTACACGCTTTGATCACTAAAAGAAATAATGACATACTACCGAGTGAAATAGTATCAGTAATCAGAGAAAGAATGGACGGAGTTAGAAAAGAATCCAGATGCGAAGATAATAAGTTACAATTTGGTAAAGGAAAATCAAAATCCGCAGCGAAAAGAAGAGCACGACACCTAGAAAGATGTCACAAATGCGGAAAATGGTCACATGGAGGTAAATGTTCAAATAATCAAACCTATTCAAATACCGAATTTGTTACTTTATGCAGAGACGGACCGTTCATATGTTTAGAAGAAAAGACACTGAATGCTCGAGGTTACGCCTATGTAGCCATGGAAAACCAATTAAACCGACTATCTTATGAATGGGATAGATCATATAACTAAGAAATCTATTTCACAGGTATGTCTGTACAGTTTTTATTTTTATTTTTATTTTTAACCTTTTGATAATAAACGCTAATTTGTTCGCTAAAAAGTATTAAATTGGTATTGAATAAAATTAGGTTTGGCGACCGAAATTATTGATATCATTCAAAAATTTATTACATCACTGCGAAATTTAACGTTTATTCTTAAGGTATAAATATCTTTAAACAATCAACCCAAAATATTTCAAAAATTCGTCATGAGTTAAATTAGGTTTTGGAACCGAAATTACTTTACCGAAAAGAGTGGCGCATATTTTTGATAATATTTGATTGATTAAAGTGGGATAAAAAGACAAAAAGATTTTTAATTTTATTTTTACCATGTTTTTAAAATTAATATTTAAATCTTAAATTAATATTGTAAACTTTGTAAAAACAATATATTTAAAATTGTAAATATTTGAAAAATTTATATAAAGTATGGTGTGAAGAATTGTTATGTAGTATAGAGTTGAATGATCGGGTAGCTAATTTAACCGATCGTTCTTTTATTAGATTTTTGTTAGGCGGTTCGATGCGCCACATGTCTTTACTAGACATGGCTCAGGCTTTACGTATATATACGCCTGAGGAGTTAGCATCTGCCGATTGTAGAGGGTTGATACTAAACGGTAGAAAGATAGATGAAAATTTTGATACACACGGTGTGTGGAGTCAAATGACAAGCCATCACCGTTTCAAAGGTGGAAATTACTCTTATTTGGATATAGATAGAGCCAAATTAAGAGTGATACATAGGTTTTTAGCTAATTCGATTACACAAAGGGGTAAGAACAAGGAAAAAGTAAATGAACAGGATTTGTTTTACCATATGTGTATTCGAGACCCACAAAGCGCTGTAAGTATACCGTATTGTGTGGGTTATTATTTATCAGCTATGGTTCGGGGGATGCGACCGCATAGCATAATAGGAGGTGGTATTTTTATTACTTTGATTGGTGAATATCTCGGTGTGGATATAAGTCGGGGGGGATTATTAGTAGAAGAACCGGAACCCCGCGATACTATAGGTTTAAATGTATACCATGGTGCGAAAGTTTTGAAGAGGCGAAATAACGCCGCAGTACAATACCATGGTAGACATCCACAGGTGGAGAGAAACCAACAGCAAGGTAATGTAGGAGGGGGGAATGAGATGCAAGAAATGCAAAGGTTTATAGCTTCTCAGGAATACGAAAATGCTAGACAGAGAGCATTTGAAGATTGGCAAGTTCATCAGAACCAAATCATAGCTCATTGCCAACATATAGGTAGAAACTATATTCCTACACCGAAACCCATCTTCCCTCCCTGGTCTATAGAGATGCAGCCACCATATCCTACGTATAACCCTGCCGAAGCATTCTATAGCACCTATGGTTATGCCTGGAACCCCTATTGGTACCAGTATCATCCCTAGTATACTTAGTTTTTTTTTTTTTTTTTTTTTGTAATTTGTAATTATTGATACGTTTAATACTTTTGTTAATATTGTAATCATTTTTATAATTATCTAATTTTTATTCTTAGATTTTAATAATTTTTGAATGTGGGGTAATATACCAAACTTCAAAAATATGTATATATGTTTGCAGTTTATCTTATGTACACAACAGGGTAAAACAACGCATTTTCAAAGACTGGCATTAAGTTCAGCAAAAGCAACTAATTTTGACGACAAGATGCAAAATATATGTGAAATAACGACAAGACGGAATGAACAAATGATGTGCACCATTTATCATTCAGCAAACAAACACCAATATATTTGGAAACTTTGGTAAAAATTTAATCATTTTCACACAAATCACCCTCAATAATTTAAATTATTCCTGATTTCTTGCAAATGAGGGCATTGCAAGATCTTAAGTGTGGGAAGGGGTTAAATTCTTTCGGATTTTAAAATTTTTATCTTTATACACTTGGTTACCATTAAAAATACTAGTAAAGCAGTAGTTGTATTAGAATCTAGTGCTCTCTGATAATAAAGAACAGCCCTAGTCTTATATACTGACTACCCAATTCTAGTAAAATTTTTCAAAATTTTCAATTAAATGAACTCAAAATCATGTTTATACATATTTATGAACGATAAAACTAGGTTTTAACACCGAAATTATTATTACCTCGGAAAGGACATAAATAGAGAAACAAACCAAAATGTTAAAATTCATTTAAAATGGAATAGAGGACGATAAAAAGGAAAATAAAAGCCAAGTGTGGGAAAATCTACCAAGTTATCTTAAACATATGTCACATATATCTGTAACAAATAACTGAAAATACTTTTGCTTTGGACTAAACTAAACTGTTTTAACTGATGAAAGAAAAGAAGAGATGGATCTACACGATGAATCAATTCCATCATTAAAAGGAAGTAAAGTCTTCCGAAAAAGAAACGCGCTTCTTGATTTAGGTCATGAAGTTGTCGTCCAGACCAGCTGTAGGTTGACGAAAAATCTAGAAAAGTCATCACTAAAATCAGCAGGAAATCCACGGACCTCAGCATTAAACAGGTTCGCCAAGTGGTCAGATTTATCGTAACCATGAGAAGGATTTATCTCATACAATGGGGGGGGCACCATGCAAATTAGCTGGATAAGACTAATGAATCAGATCCCCAGAAAGGATAATCTCCTTAAAGATTAAAAATCAGCTTTTAAGACTGATATTACTCAATCCTTGAGATTGACCTTAAAGATTGAGAATTCAAACTCATGGAATTCAATGATATCTAAACTCGAGCTTAAACGAGAAAATATTTTGATCAAAATTACAAACCGATTTGTTTTCTGAAAACCCTATTTTCAATGCGTTCATTACCATTGAACGTAAAATCCTAAGAATTCACCTGGAATTCATTAGGTCACCTGAACTAAATCGGGTGTCAACCGTAAGAACGGTGGTTGCATAGTGGTAAAAGACAGGACCTTGTGCCATACCGAAAAATTATAAGGGTGAGCTTTATTATTGCTCCTACCAAGGATAGTAATTGCGTCCGACACGTTATAGACCATAATTAAATGCATGTCAGGGGACATTGCCTTAACAGTTGCTTGTTCAACGCTTTCCTTTACAACCGGACGGTAGTTTACCGAAAGGTAATATACGGGACAAGTAAACTGGACGTGTTGCTTTCCAAATACAAGGTTAGCAAGTGGGTGACACAAAACCGCAAGTTTTGAGCTAAAATTTTCAAATCTGAAACCCACCAAACCCACAAAAATATTTTGCAAACACCGGTAAAGGGTTATTCCGGAAAACTTATCTAGGGTAAAAACTAGATTTAATTTTCAAAAGATCAAATGTTTTCATAAAGATCCAATTTCCTTAATGGATCTAAATTTTTATAGTCATGTAGGAACTGTAAACCATATCGTTACTACCATTGTTTATACTGCCGTATAAAAATCACTGATGCACAAAGTGTGAAGAATAAAGAAGTGATTCTAGTATTTCAAGACGATATTGCTTGAGGACAAGCAACGCTCAAGTGTGGGAATATTTGATAATGCTAAAAACGAACATATATTTCATAGCATTATTCCTCAAGAAAGACAAGCTTTTAGTTGAAATTGTTCTATTTACAAGTGATATTCGTTTAAATAATAAAAGGTGAAGACAAAAGACAGATTCGACGAATTGAAGATGCAAACGACCAAAAAGCTCAAAAGTACAAAAGACAATCAAAGAGGTTCCAATTATTGACAAGAAACGTCTCGAAATTACAAGAGTACAAGATTCAAAACGCAAAGTACAAAATATAAAATTGTACGCAAGGACGTTCGAAAATCCGGAACCGGGACATGAGTCAACTCTCAACGCTCGACGCAACGGACTAAAAATTACAAGTCAACTATGCACATAAATATAATATAATATTTAAATAATTCTTATAATTATTTATATATTATAATAAATAATAAAAACCGTCGGCAAGAAAGACTCCAAAGGGACTGAGCTGTAATTTCATTCTCCGCGACTCGCGGAGTTTGAAGGCAAAAATGCCGCGATTCGCGGAGCCTCAAAAGTCAAAAATCCCTATAAAAGCAACCGAATTCTGATCGCAAATCATCATCTTTTTTCTCCTCATTCATACGATATATTTATATTTATAATTTTTTTTAATTTTAATTTTAATTATAATTCTAATAATAAGGGTATGTTAGCGAATATTGTAAGGGTGTAAGTCGAAATTCTGTCCGTGTAACGCTACGCTATTTTTAATCATTGTAAGTTATGTTCAACCTTTTTACATTAATGTCTCGTAGCTAAGTTATTATTATGCTTATTTAAAACGAAGTAATCATGATGTTGGGCTAATTACTAAAATTGGGTAATTGGGTTTTGTACCATAATTGGGGTTTGGACAAAAGAACGACACTTGTGGAAATTAGACTATGGGCTATTAATGGGCTTTATATTTGTTTAACTAAATGATAGTTTTTTAATGTTAATATAAAGATTTACAATTGGGCGTCCCTATAAATTACCATATACACTCGATCGGACACGATGGGCGGGGTATTTATATGAACGAATAATCATTCATTTAACCGGACACGGGAATGGATTAATAGCCACTAGAATAATTAAAACAGGGGTGAAATTATGTACAAGGACACTTGGTATAATTGATAACAAAATATTAAAACCTTGGGTTACACTCAGTCGACATCCTGGTGTAATTATTAAACAAAGTATTAAAATCTTGTTACAGTTTAAGTCCCCAATTAGTTGGAATATTTAACTTCGGGTATAAGGATAATTTGACGAGGACACTCGCATTTTATATTTATGACTGATGGACTGTTATGGACAAAAACCAGACGGACATATTAAATAATCCAAGACAAAGGACAATTAACCCATGAGCATAAAACAAAAATCAACACGTCAAACATCATGATTACGGAAGTTTAAATAAGCATAATTCTTTTATTTCATATTTAATTTCCTTTATTTTATATTTAATTGCACTTCTAAATATCGCATTTTTATTATTATTGTATTTAATTGCACTTTTAATTATCGTACTTTTTAATTATCGCAAGTTTATTTTATCGCACTTTTATTATTCGCAATTTCATTATCGTTATTTACTTTATGCTTTAATTTAAGTCTTGTATTCATTTTTAATATTTTACATTTGGTTTTAACTGCGACTAAAGTTTTAAAATTGACAAACCGGTCATTAAACGGTAAAAACCCCCCTTTATAATAATAATATTACTTATATATATATATATATATATTTGTATTTTTATAAAAGTAAACTAATATAGCGTTAAGCTTTGTTTAAAGATTTTCCCTGTGGAACGAACCAGACTTACTAAAAACTACACTACTGTATGATTAGGTACACTGCCTATAAGTGTTGTAGCAAGGTTTAAGTATATCCATTCTATAAATAAATAAATATCTTGTGTAAAATTGTATCGTATTTAATAGTATTTCCTGCAAAAATTTAATAGTATTTTATACCACTCCGCTACCGCATCAGATCACAAAGGATGTGAGATTTCGTTTTGACTAACCAATTCATACCGATTATTACATCAAAGCTTCCTAGTTCCATGGGTATCAAGTCAATTTCAAATTCCTTACCCAAAATGTTTAACGTACACCCCCGGTAATATGTGTCGGCACTCAATAGTTTCCCGTTAGCCACTTCAATGGTATAAGTGGTATCTAATGGAAGAGGTGGAGTGCTAAAAGAATGAGTCAAAGTCTTGGATACAAAGCATTTATCGGTGCCAGAATCGAATAAGCAAGAGACATAAGAATTGTTGAGAAGAAACGTACCCGTGACTAGTTCAGTGTCATCCCGGGCTTCCTCGGTGTTGATGTTTGATAATGCTAAAAACGAACATATATTTCATAGCATTATTCCCCAAGAAAGACAAGATTTTAGTTGGTATTGTTCGATTTACAAGCAATATTCGTTTAAATATTAAAAAGTGAAGACAAAAGGCAGATTCGACAAATTGAAGACAAAAAGGTCCAAAGAGCTAAAAAGTACAAGATACAACTAAAAAGGTTCAAAATATTGATGAGGAACGTCTCAAAATGACAAGAGTACAAGTTACAAGACGCAAAGTACACGATATAAAATAATACGCGAAGACGTCCGAAAATCCGGAACCGGGACCTGAGCCAAGAAGAAACGCCCGACGCAACGGACCAAAAATATCTAGTCTACTATGCACAAGAATATAATATAATATATATATAATTATATATAATTATATATTATATTATATATTATTATTATATATATTATATTACGTCGGCAAGAAGAAAACAAAGCAATTTGGCTGGATCCAGGGTGGCCATGCGACTCGCATGGCCAGAAGCACAAAATCCATGCGAGTCGCATGGATTGAAAATGTTGGTCAGGTCCTATATAAAGCCAGTTTTCTGCCGAGTTTTACACACATAATTTTAATCTCTCTCAATATATACGATATATATATATATAATTTATATTTTAATTTTAATTTTAATTATAATTCTAATAATAAGGGTATGTTAGCGAATGTTGTAAGGGTGTAAGTCGAAATTCTGTCCGTGTAACGCTACGCTATTTTTAATCATTGTAAGTTATGTTCAACCTTTTTATATTAATGTCTCGTAGCTAAGTTATTATTATGCTTATTTAAAACGAAGTAATCATGATGTTGGGCTAATTACTAAAATTGGGTAATTGGGCTTTGTACCATAATTGGGGTTTGGACAAAAGAACGACACTTGTGGAAATTAGACTATGGGCTATTAATGGGCTTTATATTTGTTTAACTAAATGAAAGTTTGTTAATGTTAATATAAAGATTTACAATTGGGCGTCCCTATAAATTACCATATACACTCGATCGGACACGATGGGCGGGGTATTTATATGTACGAATAATCGTTCATTTAACCGGACACGGGAATGGATTAATAGCCACTAGAATAATTAAAACAGGGGTGAAATTACATTCAAGGGTAATTGGTGTAATTGTTAACAAAGTAGTAAAACCTTGGTTTACACGCAGTCGATAACCTGGTGTATTCATCAAACAAAGTATTAAAACCTTGTTACAATTCGAATCCCCAATTAGTTGGAATATTTAACTTCGGGTATAATAATAATTTGACAAGGACACTTGCAATTTATATTTATGACTGATGGACTGTTATGGACAAAAACCAGACGGACATATTAAATAATCCAGGACAAAGGACAATTAACCCATGGGCATAAAACTAAAATCAACACGTCAAACATCATGATTACGGAAGTTTAAATAAGCATAATTCTTTTATTTCATATTTAATTTCCTTATTTTATATTTAATTGCACTTCTAATTATCGCACTTTTATTTATTGTTATTTTATTTTATCGCACTTTTAATTATCGTACTTTTTAATTATCGCAATTTTATTTTATCGCATTTTTATTATTCGCAATTTCATTATCGTTATTTACTTTACGCTTTAATTTTAGTCTTGTATTTGTATTTTACATTAGGTTTTAACTGCGACTAAAGTTTTAAAATCAACAAACCGGTCATTAAACGGTAAAAACCCCCCTTTATAACAATAATATTACTTATATATATATTTGTATTTTTATAAAAGTAAACTAATATAGCGTTGAGCTTTGTTTAAAGATTTCCCTGTGGAACGAACCGGACTTACTAAAAACTACACTACTGTACGATTAGGTACACTGCCTATAAGTGTTGTAGCAAGGTTTAAGTATATCCATTCTATAAATAAATAAATATCTTGTGTAAATTGTATCGTATTTAATAGTTTTTCCTGCAAAAATTTAATAGTATTTTATACCCCTTAGCTTTGACATCAAGTATTTTTGACGCCGCTGCCGGGGAACTTCGCCGAAGCGAAACGCCATATTTTTAATTTTTAAGTTATAATTAGTTTTGGTAAAATTTATATTTTTAAAAATTAAAAAATATATAAAAAAAAAGAGCTTTTAAAATCGAAAAAAAAAAATATTTTAAGTATATTTTTAAGTTTTTCTTTTATTTTTACAAAATTATAAAGTATTTTAAGTTTATTTTTTAAGTTTTTATTTTAATTATATATATATATTTTATTTAAATTTAAAACAGAAAAAAAAGAAAATAAAATATTAAATATTACGTGACCTGTCATTTGAACCAGTCCAATTGAACCAGTTCAGGGTATCCATGCGACTCGCATGACCCACCCTCTTAAATCATACGACTCGCATGAGGGGTCTGACAAGACCACAACCAAACCCTAATCACGCATTTATTACGGATAATATATTATTATTATTATTAAACCCTAATCTTATTATTATTATTATAATTAAGTTTTTACTTTATTTTATTTATATTACTTTTAAACTAGTTTTATTTATTATAAACTTAATACTTTTATTATAAAATATAAAAATAATATTTTTATAAAAATTATACTTTTACAACTTTTTGTATATTTTTATATTTTGTCCCTTTTTAATCGTTGTAGCGTAACTTTTGTATTTTTAGCTCATATTTAATTTTAAACTTAGTTTTTGCTATAGTTATTTTTACTCCTAGATTTTTAGGCTTTGCCATAGAATTCCTTAAGTGCTTTTTCTTTAGACTAAGATTTAGGTGCTTTAGAATTTTGCGACGCCTTTTTAAGTTTTAGTTTCTTTTTAAGTTATTTCCATTTGGGATTTAGTTTTTCCTGTAAGCTTTAATATTTTTAGACACCTTTTACTATGTATCAATTATCATTTCAATTAGTAATCTCAATTTGCGAATATAATTTTAAGTTAGTTGTAGTAATAAGGATAGGTTAGTAAAGTATTTTTAAGATTTTATAAGTTTCTTTTATTTTTCCGTCATCTTTTATTTTTCAACCATTTTTTCTTTTTTTCAACCCTTTTCGACGAACTCTTTTTCTCTCTTATTTCTCGCTATTCTAGTTTTTAGGACTTAGAATTTTTTCTACTTCTTATCTAAATTTCTTAAAATTACGAAAATTTATTTTAAGTGGTTAAATTAATAGACATCAAAATTTTCTGGTTCGTAGTAATAGTTGGATTTGTACGTGGACCGGGTTATTGGAGCCAAACAGTCCTCAATTATATTGAGACCAAACGAATCCTGCCCCTCTGCTGCATCTTTTGGCTATTCGAAACGTGGGCAAAATCAGAAAAGTCTATTGATTGGATAACTTATTATAATTTTTCTTTCCTTTTAAAAACTAATAGGATATTCAGTGAATGCACCGAGCAAGACGTTCATCACCTTTTGTACGTTCACCACCTGTAACTCGATCAAGACATCGTTTAACAAATATAACCGCCGTTGATTTTTCTTTAGAATCGTCATCCAGTCGACCAAGTACTTCAGTTCAAATTTCCGATAATCCATTTTTTGAACCCAACCTCACAATTGAGAATCCGGAAAATATTCAGGAACGGTTCGTAGATCCTGAACCATTAAACTTTCCTCCGGAACCACCAATCATTCAAACAGAGATTGTTGAGGAACGAACCATTAAATCAGAATCATCTAGTGATACCGATTCAACAAATTCAATTATGGAGAATCTGGAACCTTTAAGTATGGAAGACCGAATGAGAGCTAAACGCACTGGCCAAGGTCACGCAATTACTCATCCAGACATTAATGCGCCAGATTATGAAATCAAAGGACAAATTCTACACATGGTGACTAATCAATGCCAATTTAGTGGTGCGCCGAAGGAAGATCCAAATGAACATCTACGTACCTTTAATAGAATCTGCACACTATTTAAAATCCGAGAAGTGGAGGATGAACAGATATATCTCATGTTATTTCCCTGGACTTTAAAGGGAGAAGCCAAAGATTGGTTGGAATCGTTACCTGAAGGGGCGATTGATACATGGGACGTTTTAATTGACAAATTTCTTAAACAATTCTTTCCTGCATCTAAAGCCGTAAGACTTCAAGCAGAAATTGTTACGTTCACACAAAAGCCAAATGAAACTCTATATGAGGCGTGGACAAGATATGGAAAGTTGTTAAGAGGATGTCCGCAACATGGTTTAGACACCTGTCAAATAGTACAAATATTCTACCGAGGATGCGACATCACTACAAGAAAAGACATAGATATAGCAGCTGGTGGTTCTATTATGAAGAAAACCGAAACTGATGCTTACAAAATTATTGATAATACTGCTTCCCACTCACATGAGTGGCACCAAGAAAAAGATATCATTAGATCATCTAAAGCAGCTAGAGCCGATTCTAGCCATGACTTAGATTCCATTTCGGCAAAGATAGATGCTTTCGAGAGACGAATGGAAAAGATGACTAAGGATATTCACTCAATACGAATCAGTTGTGAGCAGTGTGGAGGACCACATTTGACAAAAGATTGTCTCAGTATTGAATTAACAATGGAACAAAGAGAGAATATTTCATACATAAACCAAAGGCCTGGAAATAATTATCAGAATAATTATCAACCGCCAAGACCGATTTACAATCAAAACCAGAATTATAACCGAAATATTCCATACAACAACCAACAAGGTCCTAGCAATCAACAAGTATCCAATAATACTTACAATCAGCAAAGACCAAATTTTCAAAACAAACCACCACAACAAACCGATGATAAAAAGCCGAATTTAGAAGATATGATGACGAAGCTAGTTGAAACTCAAACGCAGTTTTTCACATCTCAAAAACAAACCAATGAACAAAATGCTCAAGCATTTAGAAATCAACAAGCTTCTATTCAAAATCTGGAACAAGAAGTAAGTAACCTAGCAAGGTTAATAGGTGAAAGAAAACAGGGAAGTTTACCTAGTGATACAAATGCTAACCCCCGGAATGAAACAGCTAAAGCTATTACCACAAGAAGTGGTACAACACTTAAACCACCTGAAATACCTGTAACTTCTGATGAAACTATTCCTACTCCACAAGAACCACAACCTGATCAAGATAAGGAAAAAGAACCGGTAGTTGAAAAGGTTAATGAAGATAACACAGTTAAGGATAAACCTTATGTTAAACCATACCAACCACCACTTCCTTATCCGAGTAAAATGAAGAAGGAAAAACTTGAAGCCGAGCAATCCAAATTCTTGGATATGTTTAAACAGATAAATGTAAATCTTCCTTTCATTGATGTGATTTCAGGAATGCCTAGATATGCTAAATTCTTGAAAGATCTAATCACGAATAGAAAGAAAATGGAAGAACTCTCGGCTGTTACTATGAATGCTAATTGTTCAGCAGTGCTGTTGAATAAGATACCAGAAAAACTATCTGATCCAGGAAGTTTCACAATTCCATGTTTTCTGGGTAGTCTTAGTTCAATAGAAGCATTGGCAGACTTAGGTGCTAGTATAAATCTAATGCCGTATTCACTATACGCTAAACTAGACCTTGGAGAATTGAAACCAACCAGAATAAGCATACAACTAGCCGATAGATCAATAAAATATCCTAGAGGGATAATGGAAAACATGCTAGTTAAAGTTGGTACTTTAGTATTTCCAGTAGATTTTGTTGTTTTGGACATGGAAGAAGATTCTCAAGTTCCTCTCATATTAGGAAGACCATTCTTAAACACGGCTAAAGCAATGATAGACGTGTTCGGTAAGAAACTGACCCTAAGTATAGAGGATGAGAGTGTTACCTTTTCAGTTGATAGAGCAATGCAACAACCACAATCTGCAGATGATACATGTTATTATATTCAAACTATAGATGCACATGCAGAATTATTAGAAGAATTTCCAGAATTACAAGGAACAGGAGAATGTTCTTTAGGAGAAGGTAATGAACCAATTGATGAAGCTGAAATGTTAGCTACACTTATAGCTAATGGATATGAACCAACAACAGAAGAAATTCAAATGCTAAAAGAAGAAGACAGATATCGATATAAATCATCGATAGAAGAACCTCCGAAATTAGAGTTAAAGCCACTTCCAAACCATTTGGAATACGCTTATTTACATGGTGAATCTGAATTACCTGTAATAATATCGTCTTCTCTTACTGAAAACGAGAAATCACAACTCATTTCTATGTTGAAAGCTCATAAACCAGCCATTGCATGGAAGATTCATGATATTAAAGGAATAAGTCCTTCGTATTGCACACATAAAATCCTTATGGAAGAAGGTCATAAAACGTATGTGCAACGCCAACGAAGACTAAATCCTAATATGCAAGATGTAGTTAAGAAAGAGATTATTAAACTGCTAGATGCAGGTTTGATATATCCAATTTCTGATAGTCCATGGGTAAGCCCAGTTCAATGCGTGCCTAAGAAGGGTGGCATGACTGTCATCACAAATGAGAAAAATGAGCTTATTCCTACTAGGACTGTAACAGGATGGCGTGTATGTATTGATTATAGAAAATTAAATGACGCCACCAGAAAAGATCACTTTCCCTTACCTTTCATAGATCAAATGTTGGAAAGATTAGCCGGAAATAGTTACTATTGTTTTCTAGATGGATTTTCCGGATATTTTCAAATTCCAATAGCACCCGAAGATCAAGAGAAAACCACATTCACGTGCCCTTATGGTACTTTTGCTTACAAACGCATGCCATTTGGACTTTGTAACGCCCCTGCAACCTTTCAAAGGTGTATGATGGCGATTTTTCACGATATGATAGAAGAATGCATGGAAGTATTCATGGATGACTTTTCAGTCTTCGGTGATACATTTAAATCATGTCTAGTAAATCTGGAACGAATGCTAATTAGATGCGAAAAATCAAATCTAGTACTTAATTGGGAGAAATGCCATTTCATGGTTAAAGAAGGCATCGTTCTTGGACATAAAATTTTAAAAGAAGGAATCGAAGTGGATAGAGCTAAAGTAGATGTAATTGCTAAACTTCCACATCCCACCAATGTTAGAGGAGTTAGGAGTTTTCTAGGGCATGCCGGTTTTTACCGACGTTTTATAAAAGATTTTTCAAAAATTGCCACTCCTATGAATAAACTCCTAGAAAAGGATGCGCCATTCATCTTTTCAGATGAGTGTATCATATCTTTTAATATTCTTAAAGAAAAACTCACTAATGCGCCGATCATGATAACACCAAATTGGAATCTACCATTTGAACTAATGTGCGATGCAAGTGATTTTGCAATGGGAGCCGTTTTAGGACAAAGGATTGAAAAACGATTTCAACCTATATATTATGCTAGTAAGACATTACAAGGAGCACAAACGAACTATACAACTACTGAAAAAGAACTCCTTGCTATTGTCTTTGCTTTTGACAAATTTCGATCATATCTCGTTCTAGCAAAAACGGTGGTCTATACCGACCATTCTGCTCTTAGATACCTATTTTCAAAACAAGATGCTAAACCAAGATTAATCCGTTGGATCTTACTCTTACAAGAGTTTGATATTGAAATCCGAGATAAAAGAGGAGCAGAAAATCTCGCCGCTGATCATCTTTCTCGTCTTGAAAATCCCGAATTAGAAGTTCTAAATGAATCGGCCATACAAGACAACTTTCCTGATGAATATCTATTGAAGATAGATTATAAAGAAATCCCATGGTTTGCAGACTATGCAAACTACTTAGTTTGTGGATTCCTTGAAAAAGGATTATCATACCAAAGACGAAAGAAATTCTTCAGTGATATAAAACACTATTTCTGGGAAGATCCACATCTGTTTAAAAGTTGTCCCGATGGAATAATACGCCTATGTGTATTTGGAGATGAAGCTAGTAAAATTTTAAACCATTGTCACACAGGACCAACAGGAGGGCATTATGGGCCTCAACTAACAGCAAGAAAAGTTTATGAAGCTGGATTCTATTGGCCTACAATTTACAAAGACGCACACCTTCTTTGCAAATCCTGTGATGCATGTCAAAGGGCCGGAAAAATAAGTCAACGTGATGAAATGCCACAAAATGTCATCCAAGTATGTGAAGTATTTGACATTTGGGGTATTGACTTTATGGGTCCATTTCCAAAATCTCATAATAATCTATATATACTCGTAGCCATTGATTATGTATCTAAATGGGCGGAAGCACAAGCTCTCCCAACTAACGATGCACGAGTTGTAGTCAACTTTTTAAAACGTCTTTTTGCAAGGTTTGGAACACCGAAAGCTTTAATAAGTGATCGGGGTACTCATTTCTGTAATAATCAACTTGAGAAAGTTCTTAAAAGATATGGAGTAACTCATAAAATCTCCACCGCATATCATCCACAAACAAGTGGACAAGTTGAAAATACCAACCGAGCTTTAAAACGTATTCTAGAGAAAACCGTAGGATCAAATCCAAAGGAATGGTCCATTAAATTGGAGGATGCACTCTGGGCTTTTAGAACAGCCTACAAAACTCCAATTGGAACCACACCTTTTAGACTTGTTTATGGAAAAGCATGTCATCTTCCAGTAGAAATTGAACACAAAGCATTTTGGGCTTTGAAGACATGTAATCTTGATTTACATGAAGCCGGACGTCTACGATTAAGTCAACTAAACGAATTAGAAGAATTAAGACATGAAGCATACGAAAATTCGTTAATCTATAAAGAAAGAACGAAGAAATGGCATGATAAAAGAATCAGAAGTTCAAAAGAATTCAAAGAAGGAGACAGAGTTCTTCTTTTCAATTCACGATTCAAGCTATTTCCTGGAAAATTGAAATCAAGATGGTCTGGACCATTCATAGTCAAAAGAGTTTTCCCATACGGAACGATAGAATTGATAAATTCAAATGGGATTGAATTTAAAGTTAATGGTCACAGAGTTAAACATTACATACATGGTCCGATGGAAGTCGACAACGAAGTTAATCACAATTTCGACACCACAGCTAACTAAGTGTGGGGAGAATCAAGTCTTTAAAGGATAATATGTATTTCTGTTAGAGTTAGATTGTCTGTTTTCGTGTAGTTCTCGAAAATGGAACACGTATGGTCTTTCCCTAGCAGACCCTAAAGAACTAGTCTTCTCCCCCCATTCTGAATTTTTATTTTTTTTAGATTTTTACGAAATGAAGACTGCCTGTGAATTAAACCATGGTCTAATGCTACACGCTTTGATCACTAAACGTAATAATGACATACTACCGAGTGAATTAGTATCAGTAATCAGAGAAAGAATGGACGGAGTTAGAAAAGGATCCAGATGCGAAGATAATAAGTTACAATTTGGTAAAGGAAAATCAAAATCCGCAGCGAAAAGAAGAGCACGACACCTAGAACGATGTCACAAATGCGGAAAATGGTCACATGGAGGTAAATGTTCAAATAATCAAACCTATTCAAATACCGAATTTGTTACTTTATGCAGAGACGGACCGTTCATATGTTTAGAAGAAAAGACAATGAATGCTCGAGGTTACGCCTATGCAGCCATGGAAAACCAATTAAACCGACTATCTTATGAATATAATAGATCATATAACTAAGAAATCTATTTCACAGGTATGTCTGTACAGTTTTTATTTTTATTTTTATTTTTAACCTTTTGATAATAAACGCTAATTTGTTCGCTAAAAAGTATTAAATTGGTATTAAATAAAATTAGGTTTGGCGACCGAAATTATTGATATCATTCAAAAATTTATTACATCACTGCGAAATTTAACGTTTATTCTTAAGGTATAAATATCTTTAATCAATCAACCCAAAATATTTCAAAAATTCGTCATGAGTTAAATTAGGTCTTGGAACCGAAATTACTTTACCGAAAAGAGGGGCGCATATTTTTGATAATATTTGATTGATTAAAGTGGGATAAAAAGACAAAAAGATTTTTAAATTTATTTTTACCATGTTTTTAAAATTAATATTTAAATCTTAAGTTAATATTGTAAACATTGTAAAAACAATATATTTAAAATTGTAAATATTTGAAAAATTAATATAAGTTTGGTGTGAATTTATAATATAAATTTTTAAAATAAGTTTGGTGTGAATTTATAATATGAATTTATAAATTAAGTCTGGTGTGAATTTTTAAAATATGAATTTTTAATTTTATGCATTTCAAATTTTAAGTTTGGTGTGATTTTTTTTATATATTAATTTTGAATTTTATAATTGTGTGAATTTAAAAACAAAAATTTACTCTATCTCATTAAGTTAAAATTATGATTTTTAAAATTCGTCGTAAGTTGAAGACTAGGTCTTTGAACCGAAATTGTTTTACCCGAAGGAGGGACGAGAACTTTAATTATCATTATTTTTAATATTATTGATTTAAAGTATGCCAAAAACATTAAAAAAACCCAAAAATCTTAGCTTTTAAAACAATCGCTACAAAAAGACAAATTTTAAAATTTTGTCGAGGGACGGACTAGGGCATCGTCCCGAAACGACCTCGTCTTAAAAAGAAACAAAATTTTTAAAATTTTATTAAATTTTATGTTTTAAAAGCTTAAGGTTTTAAATAAAAAAAAAAAAAAATATATACCTGGAAAATACCCCCATGCGAGTCGCATGGGGATGGGCAGGAAACCATGCGACTCGCATGGATACAAAAAACTGGACAGGATCAAAATTCCAGTCGACCTGCTTCTTTCTCACAATAAACACACATACACAAACACGAAAACCTCCCAAACTCTCTCAATTTTTCACCAATTTTCACCAAATTTCTTGCAAAAATTTCACAATAATCATGCCTAGATTCAGTAGTCTCAACCCCTTCAGGAGAAAGGTAAAGATTTCACCCCTAATCTCTTTAAATTCGAATTTTTGTGTTCTTGAGCTAGAAATTTTATATTTTGATTTTGTTAAATTTAGGTGTAATTAGAGCTAAATTGTTGTTATATTATGCATGTATATCCTAGATAGAAGCTATTTAACATGAATTGAAGCTAAAAACTTCAAATTTTTAAGAATCTAGGGTTTGTGTTCTTGAGCAATTTGGGGCTTTTTGATATAAACAGGTTATGGCCGATTTTTGTCATGAATTGTTGCTCAATTAAGTAGTGTAACATGTTTAGGTAGTTAATTGATCCAAACTTTGAGCCTAAACATGTTTTTGAGAATTAAAGTAGACTTTTTAAGTCTAAAAATTCATGAACTTGGATAATTTGATATAAAGGCCATTTGAAACTTGTTTCATTGCTAGTAGTGATTATTTTGGCATGTTATTTGAGATAAATGCTTATGAACTTGATGTACATTTTTCGTATATGCTTATTTGACAAAGTGTAGACTTGACAAAAATATGAAAATGAGCACTAGTTTGATTTGAATGCCATGTAACAAAGTGTTTAATTGTTATAATAATTATTGTTGACATGTTTAAGAGTTTAAATGTGATAAAACATTGTACACATTTTCGTATGTAAAAGTATATAATTGTTATTTTTAGGAAAATATGTATAAAATGTGTTATGAATTGAACATGTCATCATAATTGTTTCAAGTTATTATTTTGCTAACACTAATGCATATTTGGATGCACAAATTTTGTGTTTAATGTGTTTTGCAGAGAAATACAGATACGGACGGTGCATCATCGTCCAGACAACCAGAGCCCGAACCGGAAATGTTTCATGAACAAGAACAACATATGCAACAAGAAGAAGAAGAACATGAGGAGCAACATATTCCTTATCACGATCAAGATCAATTATTCATGAATCAGTTTCGTCAATTCGCTCCACATCAAATGATTCTGAGCTTAGACATTAATGAAGATCAGTTACACCCAAATCTAAGATTTGATCGATGTTGGATAGAGTATCCAGATTATCAAAAGAACATGCACATTCTCTACTTTAAGGTTGTTGAAATGCCAAGGGCAATTGACTGGGTACCTTTGGAAACAGTAGACCTTGCCGAACCGATTCGGGAATTATTGGTGCAAAGGTATGGTAATTCTCAGTTTAACGATTGGATGCGCCTATTTTCAATTCGTAGAACCATATATAGGGAATGGTGTATAGAATTACTTAGTACTATTAAGTTAAACAGTGATGTTAGGAGGATAGATGATAGAAACTTTATTAGATTTCTGTTAGGTGGACGCATGTACAGAATGTCCATGATAGATTTAGCCAGGGCCTTACAGATTTACACCCCTGCTGAACTTTTGAGCCCCGACTGTAATAGCCTAATTGCCCAAGGAGAAAGGATAGATAGGGAATTTGATATTAACGCCGTCTGGAGGCGTATGTCCCACTTTAATGAATTTCACGCCAGTGGAAATCATACATACTTAGATATAGACAGAGCTGAACTCCGGGTGATTCATAGATTCTTAGCAAACACAATTACACAAAGGGGAAGAAATAAGGAGAAATTGACCGTAAACGATTTGTTCTACCTCAAGTGTATTAGAGACCCGAGGAGTTTCGTTAACATTCCCTATTGTGTTGGTTATTATCTCGCTAATGTAGTTTTGGGGATGAAATCGGGGAGTATTATAGGTGGTGGTATTTTCATTACTCTCATTGGAGAGTATTTAGGTGTAGATAAGCACCAAGGGGGTCCAATGAACGAAATAGAGGACGGAGGTGAAACTATAAGTTCAAACCTTTATCACGGTGCAAGGGTATTATTGATGAGACGTGGTCGGGTATATCGATACGAGGGACCTCAGCGACAGGTAGAAAGAGGTTCGGATGATGAAATGGAAGAGGCGAACAACATTATAGGAGTTGTTCGGGAGACTGCTCTTGATTTAGGCGTTCGTATGGAGGATGAATACAAGACGAACTATGATAGGCATATGCAGTACGAGGCATGGCAACGTCGGAATGACTACGAGCATTCCCGGCAACGAGAGCATGGCCGATGGGATTATCATCAGCGCCAAATTATAAGCCAGTTGTAGCCTGGCGAGATGTATTATCCGACCCGACCCGCATACTATCCCGCACATCAGCCAGAAATGAGACCACCCTATGATTCATATGATTATGACGCAGCATACCAATTCACCTATAATCAGCCATGGAACCCGGACGCGAACATGAATTGGGATCCCTATCCTAATTATCCTCCTAACCCACCTCCTGATCAGTAGAGATAAGTTGGTAATTTTTATTTTTATTTTAAACACTTAACATTTTATTACGTTTATGTAATGTTTGATATTCTTATTATTATTGTGTACTAATATTTTTCTTATAGTTTGAAAGTGGGATGCCAAAGTTCCATTTCAAATTGCATGTATGATTATATTTGTATTGTATGTATTCTCTTTTATGCACAAAACAGGGTAAAACAACGCATTTTCAAAGACTGGCATTAAGTTCAGCAAAAGCAACAAATTTTGACGACAAGATGAAAAATATATGTGAAATAGCAACAAGACGGAATGAACAAATGATGTGCACCATTTATCATTCAGCAAACAAACGCCAATATATTTGGAAACTTTGGTAAAAATTTAATCATTTTCACACAAATCACCCTCAATAATTTAAATTGTTACTGATTTCTTGCAAATGAGGGCATTGCAAGATCTTAAGTGTGGGAAGGGGTTAAATTCTTTCGGATTTTAAAATTTTTATATTAAACACTTGGTTACCATTAAAAATACTAGTAAAGCAGTAGTTGTATTAGAATCTAGTGCTCTCTGATAAAAAAGAACAGCCCTAGTCTTATATACTGACTACCAAATTCTAGTAAAATTTTTCAATTAAATGAATTCAAATCATGTTTATACATATTTATGAACGATAAAACTAGGTTTTAACACCGAAATTATTGTTACCTCGGAAAGGACATAAATTGAGAAACAAACTAAAATGTTAAAATTCATTTAAAATGGAATAGAGAACGATAAAAAGGAAAATAAAAGCCAAGTGTGGGAAAATTTACCAAGTTATTTTAAACATATGCCACATATATCTGTAACAAATAACTGAAAATACTTTTGCTTTGAACTAAACTAAACTGTTTTACCCGATGAAAGAAAAGAAGAGATGGATCTACACGATGAATCAATTCCATCATTAAAAGGAAGTAAAGTCTTCCGAAAAAGACACGCGCTTCTTGATTTAGGTCATGAAGTTGTCGTTCAGACCAGCTGTAGGTTGACGAAAAATCTAGAAAAGTCATCACTAAAATCAGCAGGAAATCCACGGACCTCAGCATTAAACAGGGTCGCCAAGTGGTCAGATTTATCCTAACCATGAGAAGGATTTATCTCGTACAATGGGGGGGCACCGTGCAAATTAGCTGGATAAGACTAATGAATCAGATCCCCAGAAAGGATAATCTCCTTAAAGATTAAAAATCAGCTTTTAAGACTGATATTACTCAATCCTAGAGATTGACCTTAAAGATTGAGAATTCAAACTCATGGAATTCAATGATATCTAAACTCGAGCTTAAACGAGAAAATATTTTGATCAAAATTATAAACCGATTTGTTTTCTGAAAACCCTATTTTCAATGCGTTCATTACCATTGAACGTAAAATCCTAGGAATTCACCTGGAATTCACTAGGTCACCTGAACTAAATCAGGTGTCAACCGTAAGAACGGTGGTTGCATAGCATGGTCAAAGACAGGACTTTGTGCCAAACCGACAAATTATAAGGGTGAGCTTTACTATTGCTCCTACCAAGGATAGTAATTGCGTCCGACACGTTATAGACCATAATCAAAAGCATGTCACGGGACATTGCCTTAACAGTTGCTTGTTCAACGCTTTCCTTTACAACCGGACGGTAGTTTGCCGAAAGGTAATATACGGAACAAGTAAACTGAACGTGTTGCTTTCCAAATACAAGGTTAGCAAGTGGGTGACACAAAACCGCAAGTTTTGAGCTAAAATTTTCAAATCTGAAACCCACCAAACCCACAAAAATATTTTGCAAACACTGGTAAAGGGTTATTCCGGAAAACTTATCTAGGGTAAAAACTAGATTTAATTTTCAAAAGATCAAATGTTTTCATAAAGATCCAATTTCCTTAATGGATCTAAATTTTTATAGTCATGTGGGACTGTAAACCACATCGTTACTACCATTGTTCATACCGCCGTATTGAATTCACTGATGTACAAAGTATGAAGAATAAAGAAGTGATTCTAGTATTTCAAGACAATATTGCTTGAGGACAAGCAACGCTCAAGTGTGGGAATATTTGATAATGCTAAAAACGAACATATATTTCATAGCATTATTCCCCAAGAAAGACAAGATTTTAGTTGGTATTGTTCGATTTACAAGCAATATTCGTTTAAATATTAAAAAGTGAAGACAAAAGGCAGATTCGACAAATTGAAGACAAAAAGGTCCAAAGAGCTAAAAAGTACAAGATACAACTAAAAAGGTTCAAAATATTGATGAGGAACGTCTCAAAATGACAAGAGTACAAGTTACAAGACGCAAAGTACACGATATAAAATAATACGCGAAGACGTCCGAAAATCCGGAACCGGGACCTGAGCCAAGAAGAAACGCCCGACGCAACGGACCAAAAATATCTAGTCTACTATGCACAAGAATATAATATAATATATATATAATTATATATAATTATATATTATATTATATATTATTATTATATATATTATATTACGTCGGCAAGAAGAAAACAAAGCAATTTGGCTGGATCCAGGGTGGCCATGCGACTCGCATGGCCAGAAGCACAAAATCCATGTGAGTCGCATGGATTGAAAATGTTGGTCAGGTCCTATATAAAGCCAGTTTTCTGCCGAGTTTTACACACATAATTTTAATCTCTCTCAATATATACGATATATATATATATATAATTTATATTTTAATTTTAATTTTAATTATAATTCTAATAATAAGGGTATGTTAGCGAATGTTGTAAGGGTGTAAGTTGAAATTCTGTCCGTGTAACGCTACGCTATTTTTAATCATTGTAAGTTATGTTCAACCTTTTTATATTAATGTCTCGTAGCTAAGTTATTATTATGCTTATTTAAAACGAAGTAATCATGATGTTGGGCTAATTACTAAAATTGGGTAATTGGGCTTTGTACCATAATTGGGGTTTGGACAAAAGAACGACACTTGTGGAAATTAGACTATGGGCTATTAATGGGCTTTATATTTGTTTAACTAAATGAAAGTTTGTTAATGTTAATATAAAGATTTACAATTGGGCGTCCCTATAAATTACCATATACACTCGATCGGACACGATGGGCGGGGTATTTATATGTACGAATAATCGTTCATTTAACCGGACACGGGAATGGATTAATAGCCACTAGAATAATTAAAACAGGGGTGAAATTACATTCAAGGGTAATTGGTGTAATTGTTAACAAAGTAGTAAAACCTTGGTTTACACGCAGTCGATAATGTAGTGACCCAAACTTTTCCATGTTTATATATATTAATTGAGATTTATATTTACATGATTAAATGTTTCCAACATGTTAAGCAATCAAACTTGTTAAGACTTGATTAATTGAAATATGTTTCATATAGACAATTTGTGATGACCCGGGAATTTCCGACCAAATTTAAACATAATCTTATATGATTCGACTCGATAAGCAAAGTCTATTAAACCGAGTCTCATTATGTTTGAACTATTTCATGATAACATTTGACCTTTAACTATTTCCGACGATTCACGAACCTTTAATTGTAACTAAGAATGTAAATATAAATAATTATATATAAAACTAATTATATTAGTATTAATGAACTATTAAGTAATTTTATTATTATAAAAGATAACATTTAATAACTAAAGATTTTCATTTTGAATATATATAGTATATTGTATATAAATGATTCAAACATATTTTACCAACGTTATCAAAATATTAAATGTACAATGTTATACTTTGTAGTTAATTGTTTAATATACATAATTAATCATCTACTCAACATTTAAAACATGATTTTATATATATGGTAGTATACATATATACATAAATATAACTATATATATATGATTTTATACATAATTATTATATTATGTATATGTAGAAATTTATAATATATCTATGATGAAATAATGTACTATTTTAATAAATATATATAAATATAATACTTACATATATAAAACATTTATATTTTTCATAATTACATACATAAGTATAATATAATTAGTATGTAAATAAATATTATAATATATTTATATTAAAATGCATAAATATATAATATTCAGTATATGTTACAATACATATTACATAATTATTAAATATTACATAATAATAGATGATATTAATAAATTAAATTTAAATACAAATATAGTTGTTGTAGTAATGTTATTTGTATCGTCAAATATCAATATTTGTATTCATAATATCACTTTATATCATATAAAGATGAAATTGGATGTATAAATTAGATTATTATTACTAATATTATTATTATCGATAAAATATTAATATTATCATAATTAGTATGGTATTATTATTATTATTATTATTATTATTATTATTATTATTATTATTATTATTATTATTATCATTTTTACAATTATTATTATCATTAATATTATATTTATCATTATTATTAATTTTATTAATATTATTAGATATTAATAGTATTGTTATTATATATTATTATTATTAATTAAAAAAAACAGTAGGGATCTATATTATACGTTTGACCTCTGTATCCTTTATCTCTATTATTATTATTTTTTTTGTTTCTTTCCTGCTCCAAACTCGTGAACCTGTGTTGACATTTTCTCCATTTTTTATCAACCGATCTCTATTATTACAAAATGATTATGTATAATTGCAAATCAAATAAAAAGGAAATCCAATGGGATTAAAGAGCACAGCGATATTTTTTTTTTCTTCTTCTCTGCACGCTCCAATTTTTTTTTCTCTTAATTCAATTTCGAATAAAGTTTCAAAATCTAAAAATGCAGAAAGGTTAGAAATCTTTCTTTGAATCTATCTGCAAAATCTCAACTCTCAAATCTTTATATCGATCTTGAATTTTGAAGTCAAAGTTTAGTTTAAAAAAAGTCAACAATTGTTCTTGAGACAAATTCGCGTTCGTGTATATGTTTCTGATCAAATTGACGATTCCAGTAGTTTTTATACATGTTTAGAAAACTATTTCGTGTTATAAACATTATCTATAATGTTATCTATTACGAAATCAATTTTTTTTTGTTTTGTTCCAAGAACCGACGCTGCAGTAGGCCTTTAGTGTTTTTTTTTTTTTATTTTAGAACCCAAATTATTATTTTTTTCTGTAATGTTTTGAAGCTTTAAAAGGAACCCTGATTTTTTTTTTTTTTTTTGGTTATTGATGTTTTGTTGAATCCATGAGACTTGTGGAGAAGAAGAGGAATAGAAGAAAAACAGTTTATATATAAAATTTAAATTCCATATTAGTACAGAGAATCAGAATTGGTGGGATGGTCGAGAGTGTTTGCGTGTGAGCATGTGGTCACGAGATCGAGTCCAGAGGACGGTAGTTTCTTTTTTTTTTTGAAACTCTTTTCATGTGAGGTAGTTTTCTTTTCTAATTTTATTATTGTTATTATATATTAATTATTATTAGTATTATTATTATTATTGTGATTGTTTTGATTGTTATTGTTATTGTTATTATTAGTATCATACTTGTTATCATATTTGAAAGTATTATAGACATTACTATTATTATTATGATAGGTATTAATAATATTATTATTAGTAATAAACTTATCATTTTAGTATTTTATCATCATTAGGATTATGATTATCATTATTATTATTATGAAGGAAATAAAAATATATTATTATCATCAATATTAGAATTTGTACCGGTTTATAAATAATAGTATCATCAGTACATTTATAATTAATAATATCATATTTATCAGTATCATCATTAATATTTACTAGTATTATTATGATTATCATTTATCATTTTATAAATATTAGAACCCTTATTATTAACATAAGTATGGTATTAGTATTAATATTATTTTAGAGTTATTATTATTAGTATCATTAACAGTTATCATTTTCATTTTTTTTGCTATTAGTATTATCATTATTAATAAAATTATTATTATTATTAGTAAATCATTATTATCTAAATTATTATTTTAACAAATAAATCTTTTGTACACTATATATATACTTATGGTATATACTAGGATTGTATTAATAATTCACATAACAAACTAATAAAATTTCATAAATACAATACTAACCACAAATATATGTATATAAATATATTAATGTCACTATTTATATAAACGTAAATCATTATAGATATATATACATAAAATCGATATATATATATAAAATATAACTTAAAATATAATATAAGTATACGTTTTAAAATAAAGGTTAGAATAAATTCTACAAAACTATAATATATAAATAATACATATTAATAAATGAAACTTTGTAACTTACATTATACGTATTAATATATACACAATTGATATAGGTTCGTGAATCCGAGGCCAACCCTGCATTGTTCAATGACGTCATATGTATTTTTACTACAAAATACAGTATCGTGAGTTTCATTTGCCTTTTTACCCTTTATATTTTTGGGCTGAGAATACATGCGCAACTTTTATAACTGTTTTACGAAATTGACACAAGTACGTGAAACTACATTCTATGGTTGGATTATCGAAGTCGAATATGCCCCTTTTTATTAAGTCTGGTAATCTAAGAATTAGGGAACAGACACCCTAATTGACGCGAATCCTAAAGATAGATCTATCGGGCCCAACAAGCCCCATCCAAAGTACCGGATGTTTTAGTACTTCGAAATTTATATCATGTCCGAAGGAGGATCCCGGAATGATTGGGATATTCTTATATATGCATATTGTTAATGTCGGTTACCAGGTGTTCAATCCATATGAATGATATTTTTGTCTCTATGCATGGGACGTATGTTTATGAGAAATGGAAATCTGAAATCTTGTGGTCTATTAAAATGATGGAAACGATTGTTTAAGTTAAACTAATGAACTCACCAACCTTTTGGTTGACACTTTAAAGCATGTTTATTCTCAGGTACGAAAGAAATCTTCCGCTGTGTATTTGCTCATTTTATAGATATTACTTGGAGTCATTCATGGCATATTTCAAAAGACGTTGCATTCGAGTCGTCGAGTTCATCAAGATTATTATCAAGTCAATTATAGTTGGATATATTATGAAATGGTATGCATGCCTGTCAACTTTCGATGTAATGAAAGTTTGTCTTTTCAAAAACGAATGCAATGTTTGTAAAATGTATCATATAGAGGTCAAGTATCTCGCGATGTAATCAACTGTTGTGAATCGTTTATAATCGATATGGACTTCGTCCGGATGGATTAGGACGGGTCTTCACAGTTGGTATCAGAGCGGTGGTCTTAGCGAACCAGGTCTTGCATTAGTGAGTCTAACTGATAGTCGTTAGAATGCATTAATGAGTCTGGACTTCGACCGTGTTTGCATGTCAAAAGTTTTGCTTATCATTTAGTGTCGAAAAATTATTTGCTTATCATCCTTAAAGTCTAAGACACGTCTTACTGCCTTTATTGCATAGACAGTGTATAGTTAAATTCATATCTTAGCGTATCTGTTATTGTTACCTTTGCCTGACAGCTTCCGTAGATTCCTCCGTAGCTTATGGGATTTTAGTATTATATATGCATATGTAAATTATGTATTGCAGGGTACTAATCTACATCCTATAATCTATTTCTTATCGAAAATCCTTCATCTGATCGTACGAGATAAATCCCTCAACCAGTTCGAGTCCATCTGATTTCGATAGCTATTTCGATAGTTATTCCGACAGCTATTTCGATATGGATTTCCACTCGAGCTCCGAAAGCAGAGTAACCGGAATGAATCGATCAATTAGCCATCATCTATTCTGAATGAATTGGAGATGGGTTCGTAGTCGACTTAATCAATGGAAACGCGAAGAAGGCGATCATTTCCACTAACCAAGTTCACCTCTTGACAATGGACCTAAAACGTTTACCGGCGAACCTGTTCGAGACACCATTTTCTCTCTCATTTCCAAAGTATCTCATCACGATCATATACTATCTCAGATTCTAAACCTCATTCATCCGCTCGTCCGAACCGACAATCATCCCGGTGTAATAGAAGAAGTTAACGAACTTCGCGCATAAGTTGTAGTCTTGGAAAATATGGTGCAAAACGTACCAGCTTCATCCAAATCACCGGCACCAACGGTACCACCAACAACCCAAATTTCAATATCACATGCCTCAACATCTCAATCTATACCTCGAGTATAATCATCATTCTACATGACATTCTACATCAGTTATCTTCGTTCGACATGGTGATTATGTAATCTCTAATGTTTTAGAGATTATTTATTCTAGTTCCAACTGAAAACTAAATGAGTTTAATATCATGTTAACTCATTAAATTCATGATTACATCTGAAGAAAATATATATGTATATATGTTTTCATAAAGATTGTAATTAAAAATTCTTTTGTACAAACTGTTAATAATAAAAATATTTTAACGGGTAGGTAATACCCGAGGAATATTTAAATTTCACATTAATAAGTTACACTGTATATTCTTCGAATCTGATTCAACAGTTATTCACTATCCTATTTACAACCACCGGGATACTTATCCGTTCACCAAAGAATAACTATTTTCATTCAAATTCAATTTCATATTTGAATTTTGACCTATCAGAATCCAACAAGTGGCATAATGAAGAAATAATGGACACAATAAAAATTGATTAGAAACAGACTAATTAACAATATTAAATTTTATTAAGAAATCACGCTAACAAAATCCTAGCTAACTGTTCCTAGCTAACTGTTAATTCCGTATTACATTTTATTTATCGCAATTTATTTATCGCAATTTATATTCTCGCAATTTTATTTATTGTCATTTAATTTCTGTTATTTACTTTACGCACTTTATTTATCGTCATTTAATTTCTGTTATTTATTTTACGCACTTTAAATATCGGGACACGTATACAAGGTTTTGACATATCATATCGACACATCTATATATATTATTTGGAATCACCATAGACACTCTATATGCAGTAATGATCGAGTTCTCTATACAGGGTTGAGGTTGATTCTATAATAATATATATACTTTGAGTTGTGATCGAGTCTGAGACATGTACACGGGTCACGATACGTATTAATTAATTCAAATATTATATATTAAACTATATATGAATGATTGCACTGTCAACTGTGGACTATCGACTGTGGACTAATAACATTGGACAATTAAAATGAATTAAAATATTGAATATAACATATGAAACTAAACAATTCTTCAAGTTTGCCACTTGATTTCGTCTTAAACCTCATTTGTATCTTCACGATTACATTCTGCGTTCAAACCTTTCATGATTCTTGAAAACACCTCAATCGATAGGATGAATCAACCGCACTTCATCTACGGAAGGAAAGATTTATGCATATAGTTATGCACCTGAGAAACTCTCGGCAATTGAGTAAAAGTTCAACACGTAGCCGCGTCAGATCCTTTGGCATTTATTAACAAAAACAACTTTGCGATCCCTTTTCAAAATTAGCCAATTTTGTCACAACTCTAACAAGTCAACTTCGACTTTTCGTACGAAACAACCTTATTATAACGTTTATATATACGCGTGCTCTTTTATTGTTACCAGGTAACCTTTCATATTCCATCATATTACCATCAGCGTTTAATCATCTAAAAACACAATTCTCCTGAAACCACCTCGGATTAATAACCGATGATTCAGATATCATAGCATTAAATGCAGAGGATACAGAAAAATGGTAGATGGTCTAAACGGACAAAAGTTTGATGATAAAGAAATGAGTGTTAGGAACGCTCGATAGAAAATTGGGTATTGAAAAACAGATTGAGTTACCCATGAAGGAGACCAAGGACAAATACAAGGACCAAATCCTATATTCAAAGGATTCAGGTAATTCTGGATCCGTTGAAATCTTTAGAGAATATCTTGCTCCGAAATCATGTTAAAATCTTGCGGAAAATCTTTCTCCATCAACCGTCGAACTTAGAAATTCCAAAATATCATCATCAATATCTTTGATATTTCTGAGGATATTTTCATAAATATTCTCGTCCGAAATTATATACCTCTTCGTGCTTCCTGTGTATCAATATATTGGAAACATTCAATAGAAAATATAGTACCGAAAAGCAGATTATGCGAAACTATGAAGAAAGCCGTGGATAAATCACAAAGAATAAGTTTGACTTCAAAGAATCCAAATAATTCAATGTCTGCTAAAGTCTATAGTGAATAACTTGCTCCTTACTCTAAACCCTTGCAGACAATAGTTTCTATCATCCTCTGATCTTAGATATTCTGAGATATTATCGTACCTTTCATTATAAATATCCTCCATATTTCTGGAGATATTTTTATAACTATTCTTATCTGAAATCATTAATCTTTTCGTGCTATCAGTATTACATCATATAGAAACTGTTAGTTTCTATATTCTGTAAATTTTCAAGCTTAAAATATGAATGTTATTGTAGTAATGATGGGAACTGATGCATGAGTTAGTATAATATAATGACACTTGATCAACGTGATTATATTACAGTAAGTCATGCTGAGTTTCTAAATGAAACGTGATGATTCACAGATCATAACGTCATCATGTGCCATGTTACATAACTCTTTCATCCTACTTAACTCCGTAACAAATCAAGAAAATGTATTCTTGATGGTTCTATCTTCCGTGATGTTGATAAATTTGAAAATCAAATCGTGCTATCACGTTCCTTCATGCTTAGAACATTATAATCATTCGAAACTCTATATCTATAAATTCTGGACCATTATTCGCTTGACTTGAAGTCGGGAAGAGAAAACAAAAGCATAGAGCTTTGAAATATAAGGGAGAATATAAAGTCCGATAACAACACATAAATTACAAACCGTGTATATCAATGTTTATCGCAACATAAAGACACGGGAGAATTAAAAACATTATAATCCCGAGGGCGAAGTAGAAGAAAGCAGATTCCTCTGGTGGAAGTTGGAAAAGGAGAATGATTGTTGCGATAGTAAGGATGAGGACAAGGATCAGAACTGGATTAATCATTTTCAGAATCTTTTGGATGTATGAACTAAGAAAGAAAGTATAAGAATGGTGAGAATAATGGAAAGGAAGAGCTTAATTTATACTGGAAATATCAGACGTAGTAATCGGGGCAGATCACCGTATTTAATTAAAGAGATCTTAATTTCCATAAATCCCGAAGAATCAGATTTTATAGATCTTCAAGATTTTCTTTAAATCCCTTAAATTCCGGAATTCAACCAAGGCAATGTCAAAAGTTAAGACGCGCCTTATTTTCTAAATTCAAACCTGACTACGTCAAAAGTTAAAAACAAATCTTTGTTTCTCATTTCATCCTTTTGTGAATAGCTTCATTCGCACTCTTCGAATAATTGAATTATTTTTATCCATATTACTCAATGATGATAAAACTCAAGTTATCAACTCATATTCGTCAGGAAAACATATTTATTGTTAGCTATGACGACCTCACTCAAATTTCGGGACGAAATTTCTTTAACGGGTAGGTACTGTGATGACCCGGGAATTTCCGACCAAATTTAAACATAATCTTATATGATTCGACTCGATAAGCAAAGTCTATTAAACCGAGTCTCATTATGTTTGAACTATTTCATGATAACATTTGACCTTTAACTATTTCCGACGATTCACGAACCTTTAATTGTAACTAAGAATGTAAATATAAATAATTATATATAAAACTAATTATATTAGTATTAATGAACTATTAAGTAATTTTATTATTATAAAAGATAACATTTAATAACTAAAGATTTTCATTTTGAATATATATAGTATATTGTATATAAATGATTCAAACATATTTTACCAACGTTATCAAAATATTAAATGTACAATGTTATACTTTGTAGTTAATTGTTTAATATACATAATTAATCATCTACTCAACATTTAAAACATGATTTTATATATATGGTAGTATACATATATACATAAATATAACTATATATATATGATTTTATACATAATTATTATATTATGTATATGTAGAAATTTATAATATATCTATGATGAAATAATGTACTATTTTAATAAATATATATAAATATAATACTTACATATATAAAACATTTATATTTTTCATAATTACATACATAAGTATAATATAATTAGTATGTAAATAAATATTATAATATATTTATATTAAAATGCATAAATATATAATATTCAGTATATGTTACAATACATATTACATAATTATTAAATATTACATAATAATAGATGATATTAATAAATTAAATTTAAATACAAATATAGTTGTTGTAGTAATGTTATTTGTATCGTCAAATATCAATATTTGTATTCATAATATCACTTTATATCATATAAAGATGAAATTGGATGTATAAATTAGATTATTATTACTAATATTATTATTATCGATAAAATATTAATATTATCATAATTAGTATGGTATTATTATTATTATTATTATTATTATTATTATTATTATTATTATTATTATTATCATTTTTACAATTATTATTATCATTAATATTATATTTATCATTATTATTAATTTTATTAATATTATTAGATATTAATAGTATTGTTATTATATATTATTATTATTAATTAAAAAAAACAGTAGGGATCTATATTATACGTTTGACCTCTGTATCCTTTATCTCTATTATTATTATTTTTTTTGTTTCTTTCCTGCTCCAAACTCGTGAACCTGTGTTGACATTTTCTCCATTTTTTATCAACCGATCTCTATTATTACAAAATGATTATGTATAATTGCAAATCAAATAAAAAGGAAATCCAATGGGATTAAAGAGCACAGCGATATTTTTTTTTTCTTCTTCTCTGCACGCTCCAATTTTTTTTTCTCTTAATTCAATTTCGAATAAAGTTTCAAAATCTAAAAATGCAGAAAGGTTAGAAATCTTTCTTTGAATCTATCTGCAAAATCTCAACTCTCAAATCTTTATATCGATCTTGAATTTTGAAGTCAAAGTTTAGTTTAAAAAAAGTCAACAATTGTTCTTGAGACAAATTCGCGTTCGTGTATATGTTTCTGATCAAATTGACGATTCCAGTAGTTTTTATACATGTTTAGAAAACTATTTCGTGTTATAAACATTATCTATAATGTTATCTATTACGAAATCAATTTTTTTTTGTTTTGTTCCAAGAACCGACGCTGCAGTAGGCCTTTAGTGTTTTTTTTTTTTTATTTTAGAACCCAAATTATTATTTTTTTCTGTAATGTTTTGAAGCTTTAAAAGGAACCCTGATTTTTTTTTTTTTTTTTGGTTATTGATGTTTTGTTGAATCCATGAGACTTGTGGAGAAGAAGAGGAATAGAAGAAAAACAGTTTATATATAAAATTTAAATTCCATATTAGTACAGAGAATCAGAATTGGTGGGATGGTCGAGAGTGTTTGCGTGTGAGCATGTGGTCACGAGATCGAGTCCAGAGGACGGTAGTTTCTTTTTTTTTTTGAAACTCTTTTCATGTGAGGTAGTTTTCTTTTCTAATTTTATTATTGTTATTATATATTAATTATTATTAGTATTATTATTATTATTGTGATTGTTTTGATTGTTATTGTTATTGTTATTATTAGTATCATACTTGTTATCATATTTGAAAGTATTATAGACATTACTATTATTATTATGATAGGTATTAATAATATTATTATTAGTAATAAACTTATCATTTTAGTATTTTATCATCATTAGGATTATGATTATCATTATTATTATTATGAAGGAAATAAAAATATATTATTATCATCAATATTAGAATTTGTACCGGTTTATAAATAATAGTATCATCAGTACATTTATAATTAATAATATCATATTTATCAGTATCATCATTAATATTTACTAGTATTATTATGATTATCATTTATCATTTTATAAATATTAGAACCCTTATTATTAACATAAGTATGGTATTAGTATTAATATTATTTTAGAGTTATTATTATTAGTATCATTAACAGTTATCATTTTCATTTTTTTTGCTATTAGTATTATCATTATTAATAAAATTATTATTATTATTAGTAAATCATTATTATCTAAATTATTATTTTAACAAATAAATCTTTTGTACACTATATATATACTTATGGTATATACTAGGATTGTATTAATAATTCACATAACAAACTAATAAAATTTCATAAATACAATACTAACCACAAATATATGTATATAAATATATTAATGTCACTATTTATATAAACGTAAATCATTATAGATATATATACATAAAATCGATATATATATATAAAATATAACTTAAAATATAATATAAGTATACGTTTTAAAATAAAGGTTAGAATAAATTCTACAAAACTATAATATATAAATAATACATATTAATAAATGAAACTTTGTAACTTACATTATACGTATTAATATATACACAATTGATATAGGTTCGTGAATCCGAGGCCAACCCTGCATTGTTCAATGACGTCATATGTATTTTTACTACAAAATACAGTATCGTGAGTTTCATTTGCCTTTTTACCCTTTATATTTTTGGGCTGAGAATACATGCGCAACTTTTATAACTGTTTTACGAAATTGACACAAGTACGTGAAACTACATTCTATGGTTGGATTATCGAAGTCGAATATGCCCCTTTTTATTAAGTCTGGTAATCTAAGAATTAGGGAACAGACACCCTAATTGACGCGAATCCTAAAGATAGATCTATCGGGCCCAACAAGCCCCATCCAAAGTACCGGATGTTTTAGTACTTCGAAATTTATATCATGTCCGAAGGAGGATCCCGGAATGATTGGGATATTCTTATATATGCATATTGTTAATGTCGGTTACCAGGTGTTCAATCCATATGAATGATATTTTTGTCTCTATGCATGGGACGTATGTTTATGAGAAATGGAAATCTGAAATCTTGTGGTCTATTAAAATGATGGAAACGATTGTTTAAGTTAAACTAATGAACTCACCAACCTTTTGGTTGACACTTTAAAGCATGTTTATTCTCAGGTACGAAAGAAATCTTCCGCTGTGTATTTGCTCATTTTATAGATATTACTTGGAGTCATTCATGGCATATTTCAAAAGACGTTGCATTCGAGTCGTCGAGTTCATCAAGATTATTATCAAGTCAATTATAGTTGGATATATTATGAAATGGTATGCATGCCTGTCAACTTTCGATGTAATGAAAGTTTGTCTTTTCAAAAACGAATGCAATGTTTGTAAAATGTATCATATAGAGGTCAAGTATCTCGCGATGTAATCAACTGTTGTGAATCGTTTATAATCGATATGGACTTCGTCCGGATGGATTAGGACGGGTCTTCACACAATTGACCACCCAAGTTGACCGGTGATTCACGAACGTTAAAACTTGTAAAAACTATATGATGACATATATATGGATATATATATATATATATAGTTAACATGATACTATGATAAGAAAACATATCATAAAGTATATTAACAATGAACTACATATGTAAAAACAAGACTACTAACTTAATGATTTTTAAACGAGACATATATGTAACGATTATCGTTGTAAAGACATTTAATGTATATATATCATATTAAGAGATATTCATACATGATAATATCATGATAATATAATAATTTAAAATCTCATTTGATATTATAAACATTGGGTTAACAACATTTAACAAGATCGTTAACCTAAAGGTTTCAAAACAACACTTACATGTAACGACTAACGATGACTTAACGACTCAGTTAAAATGTATATACATGTAGTGTTTTAATATGTATTTATACACTTTTGAAAGACTTCAATACACTTATCAAAATACTTCTACTTAACAAAAATGCTTACAATTACATCCTCGTTCAGTTTCATCAACAATTCTACTCGTATGCACCCGTATTCGTACTCGTACAATACACAGCTTTTAGATGTATGTACTATTGGTATATACACTCCAATGATCAGCTCTTAGCAGCCCATGTGAGTCACCTAACACATGTGGGAACCATCATTTGGCAACTAGCATGAAATATCTCATAAAATTACAAAAATATGAGTAATCATTCATGACTTATTTACATGAAAACAAAATTACATATCCTTTATATCTAATCCATACACCAACGACCAAAAACACCTACAAACACTTTCATTCTTCAATTTTCTTCATCTAATTGATCTCTCTCAAGTTCTATCTTCAAGTTCTAAGTGTTCTTCATAAATTCCAAAAGTTCTAGTTTCATAAAATCAAGAATACTTTCAAGTTTGCTAGCTCACTTCCAATCTTGTAAGGTGATCATCCAACCTCAAGAAATCTTTGTTTCTTACAGTAGGTTATCATTCTAATACAAGGTAATAATCATATTCAAACTTTGGTTCAATTTCTATAACTATAACAATCTTATTTCAAGTGATGATCTTACTTGAACTTGTTTTCGTGTCATGATTCTGCTTCAAGAACTTCGAGCCATCCAAGGATCCATTGAAGCTAGATCCATTTTTCTATTTTCCAGTAGGTTTATCCAAGGAAATTAAGGTAGTAATGATGTTCATAACATCATTCGATTCATACATATAAAGCTATCTTATTCGAAGGTTTAAACTTGTAATCACTAGAACATAGTTTAGTTAATTCTAAACTTGTTCGCAAACAAAAGTTAATCCTTCTAACTTGACTTTTAAAATCAACTAAACACATGTTCTATATCTATATGATATGCTAACTTAATGATTTAAAACCTGGAAACACGAAAAACACCGTAAAACCGGATTTACGCCGTCGTAGTAACACCGCGGGCTGTTTTGGGTTAGTTAATTAAAAACTATGATAAACTTTGATTTAAAAGTTGTTATTCTGGGAAAATGATTTTTATTATGAACATGAAACTATATCCAAAAATTATGGTTAAACTCAAAGTGGAAGTATGTTTTCTAAAATGGTCATCTAGACGTCGTTCTTTCGACTGAAATGACTACCTTTACAAAAACGACTTGTAACTTATTTTTCCGACTATAAACTTATACTTTTCTGTTTAGATTCATAAAATAGAGTTCAATATGAAACCATAGCAATTTGATTCACTCAAAACGGATTTAAAATGAAGAAGTTATGGGTAAAACAAGATTGGATAATTTTTCTCATTTTAGCTACGTGAAAATTGGTAACAAATCTATTCCAACCATAACTTAATCAACTTGTATTGTATATTATGTAATCTTGAGATACCATAGACACGTATACAATGTTTCGACCTATCATGTCGACACATCTATATATATTTCGGAACAACCATAGACACTCTATATGTGAATGTTGGAGTTAGCTATACAGGGTTGAGGTTGATTCCAAAATATATATAGTTTGAGTTGTGATCAATACTGAGATACGTATACACTGGGTCGTGGATTGATTCAAGATAATATTTATCGATTTATTTCTGTACATCTAACTGTGGACAACTAGTTGTAGGTTACTAACGAGGACAGCTGACTTAATAAACTTAAAACATCAAAATATATTAAAAGTGTTGTAAATATATTTTGAACATACTTTGATATATATGTATATATTGTTATAGGTTCGTGAATCAACCAGTGGCCAAGTCTTACTTCCCGACGAAGTAAAAATCTGTGAAAGTGAGTTATAGTCCCACTTTTAAAAATCTAATATTTTTGGGATGAGAATACATGCAGGTTTTATAAATGATTTACAAAATAGACACAAGTACGTGAAACTACATTCTATGGTTGAATTATCGAAATCGAATATGCCCCTTTTTATTAAGTCTGGTAATCTAAGAATTAGGGAACAGACACCCTAATTGACGCGAATCCTAAAGATAGATCTATTGGGCCTAACAAACCCCATCCAAAGTACCGGATGCTTTAGTACTTCGAAATTTATATCATATCCGAAGGGTGTCCCGGAATGATGGGGATATTCTTATATATGCATCTTGTTATTGTCGGTTACCAGGTGTTCACCATATGAATGATTTTTATCTCTATGTATGGGATGTGTATTGAAATATGAAATCTTGTGGTCTATTGTTACGATTTGATATATATAGGTTAAACCTATAACTCACCAACATTTTTGTTGACGTTTTAAGCATGTTTATTCTCAGGTGATTATTAAGAGCTTCCGCTGTCGCATACTTAAATAAGGACAAGATTTGGAGTCCATGCTTGTATGATATTGTGTAAAAACTGCATTCAAGAAACTTATTTTGTTGTAACATATTTGTATTGTAAACCATTATGTAATGGTCGTGTGTAAACAGGATATATTAGATTATCATTATTTGATAATCTACGTAAAGCTTTTTAAACCTTTATTGATGAAATAAAGGTTATGGTTTGTTTAAAAATGAATGCAGTCTTTGAAAAACGTCTCATATAGAGGTCAAAACCTCGCAACGAAATCAATTAATATGGAACGTTTTTAATCAATAAGAACGGGACATTTCAGTTGGTATCAGAGCGTTGGTCTTAGAGAATCAGAAAATTTGCATTAGTGTGTCTTATCGAGTTTGTTAGGATGCATTAGTGAGTCTGGACTTCGACCGTGTTTTCTTTAAAAATGATTGCTTAACATTTTTGTTGGAAACTATATATTTTTAACATATGAATATTATGTGATATATTAATCTCTTAACGTGTTTGATATTATGTGATAGATGTCTACCTCTAGAACAAGTCCCATTGACTCACCTAATAATAATGAAGAGTCAAATGTAAATTGGAATAATTTGTGGACTGATTCACAAGTTCCCGAAGAGGAACCGGAAGAAGAGTCGGAACCGGAAGAAGAATCGGAACCGGAAGAAGAATCGGAACCGGATGAAGAAATAGAACCGGTGGGGGAAATAATAAAACGGTTAAGTAAAAGAAAATCCTCAACCAACCGACCAAAGTTAATTATGGTCAATGGTGTTTCCGCCAAGGAAGCAAAATATTGGGAGGATTACCAATTCTCCGATGAATCGGATTCCGACGAGAATTCCGATGATGTTATAGAAATTACCCCAACTGAATTTAAAAAGGCAAAAGAAAATAATAAGGGAAAGGGCATAAAAATAGAGAAATCTAATTCCAACCCCGATGAACTTTATATGTATTGTCAACCCCCGAAGTCCTTAAGTTGTAACAATGACCCGGGAACCTCTAAACCACCAGGTTTTTCTAAACCAATGTGGACAACGACGGTTCGTATTAGGGGAACATCATATATCCCTAGAAACTTGGCAAAACGAACCAAAACCGAAGAAGAAGAAACGAGCGAGTCGGAATAAGATAGTTGTATTCGTGTGGTGTAATATATGGAATATAGTGTTCTTATGCTTTATGATATATGTAAAAATTGCTTGTATTAATAAGTATTTTTTTTTATGAATCTAACTCTTGTCTATTTTACAGTTTAAAAATACAAAATGGATAGACAACCCAATATTTTAAGAGACCTACCCGGAGACATGATTGATGAAATCTTGTCTAGAGTCGGCCAGAATTCTTCGGCACAACTATTTAAGGCGAGATCAGTTTGTAAGACATTCGAAGAACGTTCCAAGAATGTCTTGGTTTATAAGAGACTTTCGTTTGAAAGATGGGGGATATCACATTGGGAAACCCATAAGTTACGATGTGTTTACTTTGACGCATATATTGCGGGGAACCCAAATGCTATTTTACGCAACGGGTTAAGAAATTATTTTGACTCAATATATCCGAATATTGGACTTCGTGATTTAGAAAAAGCGACTAACATGCAACATAAAGAAGCATGTTATGCTTACGGATTAGTAATGTTCGCTTCTCACCAAAGTGAGAACAAGAACATCGGGCTACAACTATTAAACAAAACGTTTCCACAAGTGACGGAGTCGGTAATTGGGGTAAGAAATGAGGTTTTTAGATTATTACGGGACTGTTGGACATTACGTAACCCTAGTCCCTTTGATGACGTTACAACACGCTGTCTTATCAACGGCCATAACGGTTATGTTGCACAAGACCAAGGATGGGAAGTAGTCCTAGTAAAACCAGAATGCATGACTTGTTTCTGGACGTATGAATTACGTGTATTTATTGCCTTTGCTGAACGACTTGTGTACTAGCTAGAATTGTCTTCACAACTATCTTGTATCAAAGTTATTGTGTGCTATATTTCATGCTTTATGTAAAATAAGCGGTATTGTAAGTTTGTAAAATATTGTATAAAAGTTTGAACGCGAAATATTATTATAATCAGTTTTTCATATAGAATTGTAGTAGTTGAATTGTATATTAGCTACTAAGTATGAACTTAACGGGTAGGTACTACCCGAATTTAAACTTATAAAACGCTAATATGAAGAAAAAGCTTTTATAAATGAGTTCATATTATGCTACGAAATACTATTAACTACTCTTAATATTCTGTATGATTAACTTGTTCCATTTAACTATTTTGAAGGAAATGGCACCGACTACTCGACACACCGTGAATATGAATGAAGAGGAATTCCGTACTTTTCTAGCTTCAAACATAGCCGCAGTACAGGCTGCGCTACATACCAACAATAACCTTGGATCTAGCAGTACAGGAAATCGTGTAGGATGCACCTACAAAGAATTCACTGCCTGCAAACCTTTGGAATTTGATGGAACCGAAGGACCGATCGGATTGAAACGGTGGACCGAGAAGGTTGAATCGGTGTTTGCCATAAGTAAGTGTACTGAAGAGGACAAAGTGAAGTACGCTACGCATACCTTCACAGGTTCTGCGTTAACATGGTGGAATACCTATCTAGAGCAAGTGGGACAAGATGATGTGTACGCACTACCGTGGTCAGTATTCAAGCACTTGATGAACGAGAAGTACCGTCCCAGAACCGAGATCAATAAGCTCAAGGCAGAACTTAGAGGGTTACGAACCCAAGGATTTGATATTACCACGTACGAAAGACGATTCACAGAATTGTGCCTATTGTGTCCGGGAGCATTCGAAGATGAGGAAGAGAAGATCGACGCGTTTGTGAAAGGATTACCGGAAAGAATCCAAGAAGATATAAGTTCACACAAGCCCGCCTCCATACAACATGCATGTAGAATGGCTCACAAACTAGTGAACCAGATTGAGGAAAGAATTAAAGAACAGATGGCTGAAGAGGCCAATGTGAAGTAAGTCAAAAGAAAGTGGGAGGAAAACGGTGATAAGAATCACCAATACAACAACAACAGCAATTACAACAATAATCGCAACAATTATCCCAACAATCGCAACATCAATCGCAACTACAACAAACGGCCCAACAACAACAACAACAACAATCAGAAGCAGCTATGCCAAAGGTGTGAAAAGTATCACTCGGGGTTTTGCACCAAATTTTGCAACAAGTGTAAAAGAAATGGTCATAGCGTGGCGAAGTGTGAGGTCTACGGACCAGGGGTTAATAGAACGAAAGGAACAAATGGTGTCGGAACGAGTAATGGCGGAGCAAGTAGTGTCGGAGCAAGTTATGCCAATGTAGTTTGTTATAAATGTGGAAAACCAGGCCACATTATTAGAAATTGCCCGAACCAGGAGAACACAAATGGACAAGGCCGTGGAAGAGTTTTCAATATTAATGCGGTAGAGGCACAGGAAGACCCGGAGCTTGTTACGGGTACGTTTCTTATTTACAATAAATCTGCTTACGTTTTATTTGATTCGGGTGCGGATAGAAGCTATATGAGTAGAGATTTTTGTGCTAAATTAAGTTGTCCATTGACGCCTTTGGATAGTAAATTTTTACTCGAATTAGCAAATGGTAAATTAATTTCAGCAGATAATATATGTCGGAATCGAGAAATTAAACTGGTTAGCGAAACATTTAAGATTGATTTGATACCAGTAGAGTTAGGGAGTTTTGATGTGATAATCGGTATGGACTGGTTGAAAGAAGTGAAAGCAGAGATCGTTTGTTACAAAAATGCAATTCGCATTATACGAGAAAAAGGAAAACCCTTAATGGTGTACGGAGAAAAGGGCAACACGAAGCTACATCTTATTAGTAATTTGAAGGCACAAAAACTAATAAGAAAAGGTTGCTATGCTGTTCTAGCACACGTCGAGAAAGTACAAACTGAAGAAAAGAGCATCAATGATGTTCCCGTCGCAAAAGAATTTCCCGATGTATTTCCGAAAGAATTACCGGGATTACCCCCACATCGATCCGTTGAATTTCAAATAGATCTTGTACCAGGAGCTGCACCAATAGCTCGTGCTCCTTACAGACTCGCACCCAACGAGATGAAAGAACTGTAAAGCCAATTACAACAACTTTTAGAGCGTGGTTTCATTCGACCAAGCACATCACCGTGGGGAGCTCCTGTTTTGTTTGTCAAGAAGAAAGATGGTACATTCAGGTTGTGTATCAACTACCGAGAGTTGAACAAACTTACCATCAAGAACCGCTACCCACTACCGAGAATCGACAACTTATTTGATCAACTACAAGGCTCGTCTGTTTATTCAAAGATTGACTTACGTTCCGGGTATCATCAAATGCGGGTGAAAGAAGATGATATTCCAAAGACTGCTTTTAGAACACGTTACGGTCATTACGAGTTTATGGTCATGCCGTTTGGTTTAACTAATGCACCAGCTGTGTTCATGGACCTGATGAACCGAGTGTGTGGACCATACCTTGACAAGTTTGTCATTGTTTTCATTAATGACATACTTATTTACTCAAAGAATGACCAAGAACACGGTGAACATTTGAGAAAGGTGTTAGAAGTATTGAGGAAGGAAGAATTGTACGCTAAGTTTTCAAAGTGTGCATTTTGGTTGGAAGAAGTTCAATTCCTCAGTCACATAGTGAACAAAGAAGGTATTAAGGTGGATCCGGCAAAGATAGAAACTGTTGAAAAGTGGGAAACCCCGAAAACTCCGAAACACATACGCCAGTTTTTAGGACTAGCTGGTTACTACAGAAGGTTCATCCAAGACTTTTCCAGAATAGCAAAACCCTTGACTGCATTAACGCATAAAGGGAAGAAATTTGAATGGAATGATGAACAAGAGAAAGCGTTTCAGTTATTGAAGAAAAAGCTAACTACGGCACCTATATTGTCATTGCCTGAAGGGAATGATGATTTTGTGATTTATTGTGATGCATCAAAGCAAGGTCTCGGTTGTGTATTAATGCAACGAACGAAGGTGATTGCTTATGCGTCTAGACAATTGAAGATTCACGAACAAAATTATACGACGCATGATTTGGAATTAGGCGCAGTTGTTTTTGCATTAAAGACTTGGAGGCACTACTTATATGGGGTCAAAAGTATTATATATACCGACCACAAAAGTCTTCAACACATATTTAATCAGAAACAACTGAATATGAGGCAGCGTAGGTGGATTGAATTATTGAATGATTACGACTTTGAGATTCGTTACCACCCGGGGAAGGCAAATGTGGTAGCCGATGCCTTGAGCAGGAAGGACAGAGAACCCATTCGAGTAAAATCTATGAATATAATGATTCATAATAACCTTACTACTCAAATAAAGGAGGCGCAACAAGGAGTTTTAAAAGAGGGAAATTTAAAGGATGAAATACCCAAAGGATCGGAGAAACATCTTAATATTCGGGAAGACGGAACTCGGTATAGGGCTGAAAGGATTTGGGTACCAAAATTTGGAGATATGAGAGAAATGGTACTTAGAGAAGCTCATAAAACCAGATACTCAATACATCCTGGAACGGGGAAGATGTACAAGGATCTCAAGAAACATTTTTGGTGGCCGGGTATGAAAGCCGATGTTGCTAAATACGTAGGAGAATGTTTGACGTGTTCTAAGGTCAAAGCTGAGCATCAGAAACCATCAGGTCTACTTCAACAACCCGAAATCCCGGAATGGAAATGGGAAAACATTACCATGGATTTCATCACTAAATTGCCAAGCACTGCAAGTGGTTTTGATACTATTTGGGTAATAGTTGATCGTCTCACCAAATCAGCACACTTCCTACCAATAAGAGAAGATGACAAGATGGAGAAGTTAGCACGACTGTATTTGAAGGAAGTCATCTCCAGACATGGAATACCAATCTCTATTATCTCTGATAGGGATGGCAGATTTATTTCAAGATTCTGGCAGACATTACAGCAAGCATTAGGAACTCGTCTAGACATGAGTACCGCCTATCATCCACAAACTGATGGGCAAAGCGAAAGGACGATACAAACGCTTGAATACATGCTACGAGCATGTGTTATTGATTTCGGAAACAGTTGGGATCGACATCTACCATTAGCAGAATTTTCCTACAACAACAGCTACCATTCAAGCATTGAGATGGCGCCGTTTGAAGCACTTTATGGTAGAAAGTGCAGGTCTTCGATTTGTTGGAGTGAAGTGGGGGATAGACAGATTACGGGTCCGGAGATTATACAAGAAACTACCGAGAAGATCATCCAAATTCAACAACGGTTGAAAACCGCCCAAAGTCGACAAAAGAGCTACGCTGACATTAAAAGAAAAGATATAGAATTTGAAATTGGAGAGATGGTCATGCTTAAAGTTGCACCTTGGAAAGGCGTTGTTCGATTTGGTAAACGAGGGAAATTAAATCCAAGGTATATTGGACCATTCAAGATTATTGATCGTGTCGGACCAGTAGCTTACCGACTTGAGTTACCTCAACAACTCGCGACTGTACATAACACTTTCCACGTCTCGAATTTGAAGAAATGTTTTGCTAAAGAAGATCTCACTATTCCGTTAGATGAAATCCAAATCAACGAAAAACTTCAATTCATCGAAGAACCCGTCGAAATAATGGATCGTGAGGTTAAAAGACTTAAGCAAAACAAGATACCAATTGTTAAGGTTCGATGGAATGCTCGTAGAGGACCCGAGTTCACCTGGGAGCGTGAAGATCAGATGAAGAAGAAATACCCTCATCTATTTCCAGAAGATTCGTCAACACCTTCAACAGCTTAAAATTTCGGGACGAAATTTATTTAACGGGTAGGTACTGTAGTGACCCAAACTTTTCCATGTTTATATATATTAATTGAGATTTATATTTACATGATTAAATGTTTCCAACATGTTAAGCAATCAAACTTGTTAAGACTTGATTAATTGAAATATGTTTCATATAGACAATTGACCACCCAAGTTGACCGGTGATTCACGAACGTTAAAACTTGTAAAAACTATATGATGACATATATATGGATATATATATATATATATAGTTAACATGATACTATGATAAGAAAACATATCATAAAGTATATTAACAATGAACTACATATGTAAAAACAAGACTACTAACTTAATGATTTTTAAACGAGACATATATGTAACGATTATCGTTGTAAAGACATTTAATGTATATATATCATATTAAGAGATATTCATACATGATAATATCATGATAATATAATAATTTAAAATCTCATTTGATATTATAAACATTGGGTTAACAACATTTAACAAGATCGTTAACCTAAAGGTTTCAAAACAACACTTACATGTAACGACTAACGATGACTTAACGACTCAGTTAAAATGTATATACATGTAGTGTTTTAATATGTATTTATACACTTTTGAAAGACTTCAATACACTTATCAAAATACTTCTACTTAACAAAAATGCTTACAATTACATTCTCGTTCAGTTTCATCAACAATTCTACTCGTATGCACCCGTATTCGTACTCGTACAATACACAGCTTTTAGATGTATGTACTATTGGTATATACACTCCAATGATCAGCTCTTAGCAGCCCATGTGAGTCACCTAACACATGTGGGAACCATCATTTGGCAACTAGCATGAAATATCTCATAAAATTACAAAAATATGAGTAATCATTCATGACTTATTTACATGAAAACAAAATTACATATCCTTTATATCTAATCCATACACCAACGACCAAAAACACCTACAAACACTTTCATTCTTCAATTTTCTTCATCTAATTGATCTCTCTCAAGTTCTATCTTCAAGTTCTAAGTGTTCTTCATAAATTCCAAAAGTTCTAGTTTCATAAAATCAAGAATACTTTCAAGTTTGCTAGCTCACTTCCAATCTTGTAAGGTGATCATCCAACCTCAAGAAATCTTTGTTTCTTACAGTAGGTTATCATTCTAATACAAGGTAATAATCATATTCAAACTTTGGTTCAATTTCTATAACTATAACAATCTTATTTCAAGTGATGATCTTACTTGAACTTGTTTTCGTGTCATGATTCTGCTTCAAGAACTTCGAGCCATCCAAGGATCCATTGAAGCTAGATCCATTTTTCTCTTTTCCAGTAGGTTTATCCAAGGAAATTAAGGTAGTAATGATGTTCATAACATCATTCGATTCATACATATAAAGCTATCTTATTCGAAGGTTTAAACTTGTAATCACTAGAACATAGTTTAGTTAATTCTAAACTTGTTCGCAAACAAAAGTTAATCCTTCTAACTTGACTTTTAAAATCAACTAAACACATGTTCTATATCTATATGATATGCTAACTTAATGATTTAAAACCTGGAAACACGAAAAACACCGTAAAACCGGATTTACGCCGTCGTAGTAACACCGCGGGCTGTTTTGGGTTAGTTAATTAAAAACTATGATAAACTTTGATTTAAAAGTTGTTATTCTGGGAAAATGATTTTTATTATGAACATGAAACTATATCCAAAAATTATGGTTAAACTCAAAGTGGAAGTATGTTTTCTAAAATGGTCATCTAGACGTCGTTCTTTCGACTGAAATGACTACCTTTACAAAAACGACTTGTAACTTATTTTTCCGACTATAAACTTATACTTTTATGTTTAGATTCATAAAATAGAGTTCAATATGAAACCATAGCAATTTGATTCACTCAAAACGGATTTAAAATGAAGAAGTTATGGGTAAAACAAGATTGGATAATTTTTCTCATTTTAGCTACGTGAAAATTGGTAACAAATCTATTCCAACCATAACTTAATCAACTTGTATTGTATATTATGTAATCTTGAGATACCATAGACACGTATACAATATTTCAACCTATCATGTCGACACATCTATATATATTTCGGAACAACCATAGACACTCTATATGTGAATGTTGGAGTTAGCTATACAGGGTTGAGGTTGATTCCAAAATATATATAGTTTGAGTTGTGATCAATACTGAGATACGTATACACTGGGTCGTGGATTGATTCAAGATAATATTTATCGATTTATTTCTGTACATCTAACTGTGGACAACTAGTTGTAGGTTACTAACGAGGACAGCTGACTTAATAAACTTAAAACATCAAAATATATTAAAAGTGTTGTAAATATATTTTGAACATACTTTGATATATATGTATATATTGTTATAGGTTCGTGAATCAACCAGTGGCCAAGTCTTACTTCCCGACGAAGTAAAAATCTGTGAAAGTGAGTTATAGTCCCACTTTTAAAAATCTAATATTTTTGGGATGAGAATACATGCAGGTTTTATAAATGATTTACAAAATAGACACAAGTACGTGAAACTACATTCTATGGTTGAATTATCGAAATCGAATATGCCCCTTTTTATTAAGTCTGGTAATCTAAGAATTAGGGAACAGACACCCTAATTGACGCGGATCCTAAAGATAGATCTATTGGGCCTAACAAACCCCATCCAAAGTACCGGATGCTTTAGTACTTCGAAATTTATATCATATCCGAAGGGTGTCCCGGAATGATGGGGATATTCTTATATATGCATCTTGTTATTGTCGGTTACCAGGTGTTCACCATATGAATGATTTTTATCTCTATGTATGGGATGTGTATTGAAATATGAAATCTTGTGGTCTATTGTTACGATTTGATATATATAGGTTAAACCTATAACTCACCAACATTTTTGTTGACGTTTTAAGCATGTTTATTCTCAGGTGATTATTAAGAGCTTCCGCTGTCGCATACTTAAATAAGGACAAGATTTGGAGTCCATGCTTGTATGATATTGTGTAAAAACTGCATTCAAGAAACTTATTTTGTTGTAACATATTTGTATTGTAAACCATTATGTAATGGTCGTGTGTAAACAGGATATATTAGATTATCATTATTTGATAATCTACGTAAAGCTTTTTAAACCTTTATTGATGAAATAAAGGTTATGGTTTGTTTAAAAATGAATGCAGTCTTTGAAAAACGTCTCATATAGAGGTCAAAACCTCGCAACGAAATCAATTAATATGGAACGTTTTTAATCAATAAGAACGGGACATTTCAGATAACCTGATGTATTCATCAAACAAAGTATTAAAACCTTGTTACAATTCGAATCCCCAATTAGTTGGAATATTTAACTTCGGGTATAATAATAATTTGACAAGGACACTTGCAATTTATATTTATGACTGATGGACTGTTATGGACAAAAACCAGACGGACATATTAAATAATCCAGGACAAAGGACAATTAACCCATGGGCATAAAACTAAAATCAACACGTCAAACATCATGATTACGGAAGTTTAAATAAGCATAATTCTTTTATTTCATATTTAATTTCCTTATTTTATATTTAATTGCACTTCTAATTATCGCACTTTTATTTATTGTTATTTTATTTTATCGCACTTTTAATTATCGTACTTTTTAATTATCGCAATTTTATTTTATCGCAATTTTATTATTCGCAATTTCATTATCGTTATTTACTTTACGCTTTAATTTTAGTCTTGTATTTGTATTTTACATTAGGTTTTAACTGCGACTAAAGTTTTAAAATCGACAAACCGGTCATTAAACGGTAAAAACCCCCCTTTATAACAATAATATTACTTATATATATATTTGTATTTTTATAAAAGTAAACTAATATAGCGTTGAGCTTTGTTTAAAGATTTCCCTGTGGAACGAACCGGACTTACTAAAAACTACACTACTGTACGATTAGGTACACTGCCTATAAGTGTTGTAGCAAGGTTTAAGTATATCCATTCTATAAATAAATAAATATCTTGTGTAAATTGTATCGTATTTAATAGTTTTTCCTGCAAAAATTTAATAGTATTTTATACCCCTTAGCTTTGACATCAATGTTGAAAGCTCGGCCGCGCGTGTTGGGGTTATATTTCTTCTTTGGGCATGCATTTCTATAATGACCCGTTTGGCCACATTCGTAACAAGTGCCCGTCTTTGGTGCATTGGGCCACTTTCGAGCGACGGGAGTGGGACTTTTACAATCGTTGGCCTTATGACCAATTCCTTGGCACCGATGGCAAATTAGCTTACTACATTCGCCAAAGTGATGTTTGTTGCATTTGTTGCAAAGAGGTAGATTTCCGGCATAACCCTTCTTGCCGTCGGAGGTGAAAGATTTCTTGGCAAAGTTGTTGTTGCTTGATTGGGGAGCTTCCCATTTTCTTTTGTTGTTACCCGACTTGTCCTCGGCTTTAGGTGCCGGTACTACGATTTTGTCCACCGTCTCTATCAATTTGCGGGCCATGTTCAAAGCTTCTTGATGATTAGGGGGTTTGTATGACATTACTCCGTGTTTGATGCTCTTTGGAAGACCATCCATGTAAAGTTCAACCCTTAAAGACTCGGGGTTCACAAGGTTTGGGCACATCAAGGCTAGTTCAGAAAATCGTTGATTATAGGCCTTGAGATCGTTTCCGACCGCTTTTAGAGTTCTTAGCTCTTGTTCGAGCTTTTGGGTTTCCTCATGCGGAAAGTATTCGGTGATCATCTTTCCTTTCAAATCGGACCAAGAGAGAGCGTGGGCTTCATCGGTACCCACCGATTGTACATAGGTGTTCCACCAAGTGAGAGTGACGCCGGAGAAAGTGTGAGTGGAGTACTTGACCTTGTCTTGGTCCCGACAACCGCTTATGCTAAAAACGGCTTCCGTTTGCTCAAACCATCGAGTGAGAGTAACCGGTCCTCCGGTTCCATCGAAAGTGTGAGGTTTGCACCCCATGAAAGCTTTATAGGAGCATCCCTCATTTGAGTTACCGGCTCCATTGTTGTTGTTGTTGTTGTTTTTGTTGTTGTTGTTGTTGTTGTTGTTGTTGTGGTTGTTATTATTATTGTTGTTGGATGAGTGACCGGCCATGGCCGCATCTACGGCGGTGGCTATCATGCGTTGTAGAGCTTGTTCGGGAGTTTCACGGCGTGGCGCACGGCGAGGAGGCATTGTTCCTTCAAAACAAAAGAATACCGTTGGTTAGTATTTTAAATAATACTAACCGTGATATGGAATAAAGATAGAGAGAAAATTTTCCTTGACTCGCCTTAAATTCTTTATGCCACAATGTCGGAACGTTCATATGAGTCACCGTAATATAATCCCGAAAATTATATTACCCTGATTCATATGTGCATTCGACATCATTTCATATAGTCAAGGTGGCGTGTCAATCAAATTAAATAACGTGAGATTAAGATGAACTAAGAGTAGATATGAGTAGAAGCGTTCGAGTATAAATGCACAAGTAGTAAAGTAATTCCTACTTCAAGTCTATATGCCGGTTGTAGTCTAGACTCACCAATGTACCCTATGACTCGAGGTTGACACCAATGAACTCTAAATCCCTACAACCAACGCTCTGATACCATTTGTAGCGACCCGACAAAATCGTCATTTGACGGTGCCGTCTACTTAGGTCCCGTTACGTGGTCATAAGTCTTTAAAACAACGTTTGACCAAAAGATATGTCGCATTCATTTCAAATGTAAAGATTGTTCAAAGTTTACAAGAATAGTTCCACCACAAGTTACGTTACAAAGTTATAAGTACAAATGAAACTTATGCGACACAATTTAAAAGTAGCCAAAAGACGCTCCATGTATGCATATATACTCGACATCCAATGCAAGTATCAAAATAATGAGCGGAAGCATGTATCATGTATCGTTCAAGGACCTGAGAAAAACATAGAAATCTGTCAACGAAAACGTTGGTGAAATCATAGGTTTAAGTAAGTAAGTACAAATGAACCACAAGATTTATAACATTTCAATAATAGTTAACCATTCCAAAAATTTGTTATCACGAGCACCCAATTATCAATGCTTAACATTCCTTCCATAGAACCCCATCACCTTAGTGCTAGAACATACACTGTTTCTCGAAAATATATTTCATTCGTAAACGGTAGCGAACCGTTTGAATGAGGGTTTGTCAAACCCATATGGCCATATAACATAAGTTCTCGCTTACACCCGGCAAGTGTAACTAATGATAATCGAATTGAGGATTTTTGTTCTAAACTCGTATGTAGAATGTTTGTTTTCCTGTACTTGTGTTCACTTAGTTAAAAAGGAACGTTTATGTTTTCTCATCCCAAATGTAAGTTTCAAAAGAGTAAAAGTGGGACTATGATCTCACCTTGAGTGCACGAGTAGTAAAGTACTTCAACAAGTAAACGTGTGCAAAGAACAATGCTAGTCTTGACCTAAACAATAGGTTGTATCAATAACGGTAAACACGATAGGTCAAAGATGTTCAATTAGTCCTATGGCTCGTTACAGCTCGAATACTACAACATGTGAGTCAAATTGTCATGTTTCATGCAAGATACGAGTATAAAAGCATGTTAGAACGATTTGCACAAACATTTGGTTAAGTTTGATTAAAAGTCAACTTGGTCGGGTCAAAGTCAACAAAAAAGTCAACACGTTCGGGCGGGTCCCGAACTATTTCTCTGAGGTTTTTAATCATATATGAGCACGTTAGAACAAGTTACATGTGAATCGGAGGTGCGTAGCATAGTAAACATTTTTCGAAAAATGGTAAAACGAAACAGAAACTTCAAGTGTAACTGGACGGCGTCCAGATTTTCTGGACGACGTCCAGTATTAAAGGACTGGACGGTGTCTCAATATCTGGACGGTGTCCAGTATTAAAGAACTGGACGGCGTCCTAATATCTGGACGGCGTCCAGATTAGTATTCAGGTTCTGTTTGCTGAAAGTCTCAAGTGCACGAACCAAAATCCAAACAAACACAATTTATGATCCGCAAACAATCAAGACAAGTATCTTATACTGTTGGGAAGGTAATTTGACGAGGAAAACAACTAAACACATTTCATCAATCAATCTACCTATTACAACAACCAAAACCGCATCTAATGCTTAACATTAACTGCATACAAGTTCATAAATGCAATTCAATGATTCGGGCAACCAATTTACATGAATGATATGCCGTTTCGAAGGTAATCAAGCATACAATCCAACTAAACACTTACCAATAATAATCCATGGCATTCAATGCATCAAAAGTCCATTTCAAGTTCATCAAACCCTAACCCAAATTCACCAAAATCATAAATCAAGTTCATGAACTTTTCTAAAGCAACCTACACATCAAATTGAAGCTAGTGATACTAGGAACACAATTAGGACATGAACGTTTAACATCTAACAACATATGATCATCCAAAACTCAAAAACAACACACCAAAATTCAAGTTCATGCTAGTTACTTCAAAACAACAAGATCGAGCATACAATTCATATATTCATTTTAGACTTGAGCCATAGACACTAATTAACACTTTTATAAGTTAAAAACATCAAGAACACAAAATCTAGTGATTTTAGAAAGTTACCCAAATGAGATGAAATTGGTATCAAGTTGTAGAGGATGAAGAGAGGATTCCAAATATGTAATTTGTTTTGATGTTAGCCTCCAAAATCGGATTTAGATGATGAATTAAGGATTGAATGTTGAGAGGATTTGGAAGTAGTAAAAGATGAGGATGAAAATGAATGGATGAAAGGGGTTTGACCCTTTGACCTAGTCAAGGGTTTGATCCCTTGTCAAGTTTAGTCCCTCAACTTTCGTTCGGGTGCGTGAATTACCTAAACGAGATAATTTAAAACGCGTATTAACGGGAGATGTTATAAACATATAACGGAGTTTAAAATAGTATAACGGAAAAGTAAATGAAAAAAGGCGGGATGTTACACCTTCCCCTGCAACTTCATCTTCAGTTTCAAATTCAGTTCTATCACTAATTTCAAATCAAATCATCAAATTAAAATTCAAATCAAATAAATAATTTACCCATAATATTAAACCCTTAATTTCTTAAGAAAAGCAACAGTAAGTGTACATCAACAACGATTTTGGATTCTCCAATAATTAAATATACAGTACCTGTAAATCTATAACTCCTAATTAGAGCTTCAAACCGCCTTGCATAGTAACCCCATTTGTAGATTCTCCATTACCTATACATCGACAATGTTGTTACTGAGTATACCCAAAACGAATCGAGCAATTACTAATCCATAAAAGATGATCAAAAAAAATAAAGGAGTTCGAATGAATACTATCGTATTAAGAAAAACAAAGCAGAGCAACAACAAACACTTCATATAAATCTAAAAGTCCAAGCCAACAATTTAATCATCATACCTGCTATTACGTTTTCTGTACCACCGCCCACCACTTCATCAAGCAAAATCAATTGCACCTTTAAGAAATCAAGAAACTAACAACAAACACATGATAAACTAACAAAAATTACTCACCTGAGAAATTAATATGTAGAAAGTGAGAAGATAACCTGACATGGAAGAACACAAAGTGAGAAAATCCAATAGATTAACAAACAAAAAACAAATCGTATATAATTAATGACACGGGAAAAAAAACCTAATTTGAATATGAAAATTACAATATTACGTACCATAGAACTGCGAAATCGTATACTTCCATATTAGAATGGGCCACGGGTAAAACATTTGCAGTAAAATAGTTGCACTACGGAGTAAAAATTTTAAGGAATAAGTAGACAATCAAAGTGATAACACACCTTTCCTAAGTTTAAAAATAAAATAGAAGAAAAGGCCTATCTTTCTTACTAAACGAAGGAAGTTCCATTTTCCATAACCAAAATGAAAGAGTCAATCAGTCGCTCACAACGCCATGCAGCGGGAGAGCTATTTATGCTAATGACCCTTTCTTTCTAGTGTGACGACCCGAAAATTTCTGACCAAATTTAAACTTAATCTTTATATGATTTCGACACGATGAGCAAAGTCTGTAATGTCGAGTCTCAAAAAGTTTTGGAACTATATTCATGTATTCATTTCACCTTTGACTATTCTCGACGATTCACGAACAGTTATTTGTAAATAAATATGTACAGGTGTATACATATATAAATATAAATAATTCTAATAACTGGAAATAATAAAATTTAATCAATTGAATTGAGAATTATTATTATTAAGTATTGTCATTATAATTATTATTATTGTTATTATTATTATATGCATCATATAATTAATAACATGTAATGTTAATATATAATATAATAAATTTAATTATAAGTTAAACTATAATTGTTATAAGTAATATTATTATTACTTTTATTATTAACATCTATATTGGTATTATTAACATATTATAATGGATATATATATATATATATATATAAATTGTAATGCTATTATTACTAATATTATTATTATTAGTATCACTAATAAATATTATTATCATCATCATTATTATTTTATTTATCAACTTTATAATACAAATTAATATGGGTATCATTAATAATATTATTATCATTACTTTTATTCTTATTAGTATTAGTATAATTTTGATAAAGTTATTATTAATATTATTATAATTATAAATTGTATTGTTATTATTACTAGTATTCTTATTAAAAGCAGATTTTATAAATAAATATATATTATTAATTGATATTACAGAATTTAATATATATAGCAGATATATAAATAATTGATATATATATAAGTAAACCTAAACACAGATATATAAAAATATATACATATACAGATATGTATACAGGTATAGAAAAACAGTTATATATACATACTGATAAACAGATACATTAAATAATTGTTAAATATAAATAAAAAGAAAAAAAGATATAGTACGAATCTGTTTAAATCCATATCAAACTTTATTTGATTCTTTTTTTGTTTTGTATCCAAGATTACTACCAGTCCCAATCCAATCCTATACGTACCAACTAAATCCAATCAGATGAAGTTAAAAATCGTTAGCCATCGTAGTCTGTTTAATTTTTTTATTTTCTTTTATTCCTGTTCTTGACTCAGAGGTGAAAGTCGACACATATACACCATTGTTATATAACAATTGACTCTTCATAAGTCATCTGATTATTTTTGTTATCATTATCAATTATCTATTACAATTAATTCAATTTATCGAATTAAAATCAAAAAGGAAACAGGAACCAGTCGTTCTTTTTCTGTTCTTCATCTTTTCAGTCAAAACTCGATTTATCAATTAATTTCAAAATCCTTAAATGCAGTTCTATTAGGAATCTCATTTGGAAACTATCTGCAAGGTTTCAAAACCTAATTCCTAATAACAAGTAAGAATTTTTGAGTCAAAGTTTATTTATAAAAAAGTCAACCGATGTGTTTATTGTAAAATTCGAATTTGTTGTAAGGATTATGGATCAATTGTGGATTTATGAAGTTTTTATAAACGATTTATAATAAATTTCAAGTAGAAATTTTTATCTAAAACAGGTCCAAAATCAAAATTAATGTTGAAGTTGCAGAGTGTTCATCCGACACTGTAGCTGCTTATTATTTTTCTTTTTTTTTCTTTTCCGTCAAATTAAAACCGTATCATAAGTTGTTTTCATTTTATTTATACGTATTAAAAACAATAATTTGGTTAATAAAGATCAATAAGTCGGATTTGATCGAACTATAAATGAAGAAGATGAAGATGAAATATAAGCATTAACAGGACGAGTTAAATATTATTACATTCGGTATAAATTTAGAAAAAAGGGCACCAGCCCAAACGGTTTAGGGAGTGTGTAATGAGCAAGAGGTCTCGGGTTCGAACCCCGGCAGTGGCGATTTTTTTTAAAACCTATTCTTTTGAGGTATAACTATATTTATTATTATTATTTCTTATTATTATTACTATTATTATTATTATTATTATTATTATTATTATTATTATTATTATTATTATTATTATTATTAGTATTATGTTAACTATTATTAACATCATTATTATAATTAAAATTATTACCTTTATTGTTATTATTAGCATTATCAGTAGATATGATAATTACCATTACCAGTAGTATTATTATGGTTACCATTATTAGTATTATTATTATTAAAAAGTATTATTATTATTATCAAAATAAGTATCACTTTTATAAATATTATTATTATTATCATTTTTAATATTATCATAACTATTATTATTATTAATATTAAAAGAACCATTATTTTTAAAATTATCATTTTCATTAAAATTTTCATTTTCATTAAAATTATTAGTATTATAAAAAGTATCATTTAAAATTATCATTTTTATTAAGATTTATATTATTATTATAACTATTATTATTAAAACTATCTTTTTATTTAAAATTTCATTATAATTATTATTATTATATTATTATAACAAATAAATACTTTGTATACTTATACTAAAATTATATTAATATTACCTATAATTATATATTAAAAACATTAACATTTCTATTATGTATATACAAAATAAATACATATATAACATGTAATTTAAAATATAAAATATATTAGAATTTAGTGCAAATTATATATAAACTACAAACACTAAATATATAAATCCTATATAATAAATAGATGGAATTATTTGATGTTCATTATATGTGTTAATATATATACTCGATATAATTTAATGAATCCAAGGCCAACCCTACACTTGTTATATGTCGTCATATGTATTTTTACTACAAAATACAGTATGGTGAGTTTTATTTGCTCCTTTTTAAATGCTTTTGCAATATATATTTTTCGGACTGAGAATACATGCGCTATTTTTATAACTGTTTTACGAAATAGATACAAGTAATTGAAACTACATTATATGGTTGAATGGATCGAAGCCGAATATGCCCCTTTTAGCTTGGTAGCCTAAGAATTAGGGAACAGACCCCCTAATTGACGCGAATCCTAAAGATAGATCTATCGGGCCCAACAAGCCCCATTCTGGAATTTGGAATGCTTTAGTACTTCGAGTTTATCATGTCCGATGGTTATCCCGGAATGATGGGAATATTCTATATGCATCTTGTTAAGGTCGGTTACCAGGTGTTCACCATATGAATGATTTTTATCTCTATGCAGTTTGCGAAATGCCTGATATGAGAATGATGTTTATGAAAAATGAAATCTTGTGGTCTATTAAAATAATAGAAATGATTGCTTATGATAAACTAATGAACTCACCAACCTTTTGGTTGACACTTTAAAGCATGTTTATTTTCAGGTATGAAAGAAATCTTCCGCTATGCATTTGCTCATTTTAGAGATATTACTTGGAGTCATTCATGACATATTTCAAAACACGTTGCATTCGAGTCGTTGAGTTCAACAAGATTATTAGTAAGTCATTGATAGTTTCATATATTATGAAATGGTATGCATGCCTGTCAACTTTCGATGTAATGAAAGTTTGTCTTTTAAAAACGAATGCAATGTTTGTAAAATGTATCATATAGAGGTCAAGTACCTCGCGATGTAACCAAATGTAATGTATTCATCCAGATGGATTAGGACGGGTCGTTAGATCTAGTACGGTAATTGCTCAGACGACTCCTTCTCCAGAATGTCACTTATACTACGTAGTATAAATTGTAAGAATAAGAATATAACTTTTGAATGGTGATTCACTATCAGTTTTACAAATAAATTTTACACATATAACTATCATATGAAATAGTTTAAATATATTTTTACGATGAATGATCTGCTGGTTAATCATGTATTAAATAATAATAATGCAACGCTTATCGGTATGAACTTCATGATAGAGGAACTAACCTTTTCTTCTCTTTAACATGTATTTCACCCACCTTCCCCTGCAACTTCATCTTCAGTTTCAAATTCAGTTCTATCACTAATTTTAAATCAAATTATCAAATTAAAATTCAAATCAAATAAATAATTTACCCATAATATTAAACCCTTAATTTCTTAAGAAAAGCAACAGTAAGTGTACATCAACAACGATTTTAGGTTCTCCATTAATTAAATATACAGTACCTGTAAATCTATAACTCCTAATTAAAGCTTCAAACCGCCTTGCATAGTAACCCCATTTGTGGATTCTCCATTACCTATACATCGACAATGTTGTTACTGAGTATACCCAAAACGAATCGAGCAATTACTAATCCATAAAAGATGATCAAAAAAAATAAAGGAGTTTGAATGAATACTATCGTAAAGGAGCAATTATTAATTGATATTACAGAATTTAATATATATAGCAGATATATAAATAATTAATATATATATAAGTAAACCTAAACACATATATATAAAAATATATACATATACAGATATGTATACATGTATAGAAAAACAGTTATATATACATACTGATAAACAGATAAATTAAATAATTGTTATATATAAATAAAAGAAAATAAAGATATAGTACGAATCTGTTTAAATCCATATCAAACTTTATTTGATTCTTTTTTTGTTTTATCTACAAGATTACTACCAGTCCCAATCCAATCCTGTACGTACCAACTAAATCCAATCAGATGAAGTTAAAAATCGTTAGCCATCGTAGTCTGTTTAATTTTTTTATTTTCTTTTATTCCTGTTCTTGACTCAGAGTTGAAAGTCGACACATATATAGCATTGTTATATAACAATCGACTCTTCATAAGTCATCTGATTATTTTCGCTATCATTATCAATTATCTATTACAATTAATTCAATTTATCGAATTAAAATAAAAAAGGAAACAGGAACCAGTCGTTCTTTTCTGTTCTTCATCTTTTCTGTCAAAACTCGATTTATCAATTAATTTTAAAATCCTTAAATGCAGTTCTGTTAGAAATCCCATTTGGAAACTATCTGCAAGGTTTCAAAACCTAATTCCTAATAACAAGTAAGAATTTTCGAGTCAAAGTTTATTTATAAAAAAAGTCAACCGATGTGTTTATTGTAAAATTCGAGTTTGTTGTAAGGATTATGGATCAATTGATGATTCATGAAGTTTTTATAAACGATTTATAATAAATTTCAAGTAGAAATTTTTATCTAAAACAGGTCCAAAATCAAAATTAATGTTGAAGTTGCAGAGTGTTCATCCGACGCTGTAGCTGCTTATTATTTTTCTTTTTTTTTTCTTTTCTCTTAAATTAAAACCGTATCATAAGTTGTTTTCATTTTATTTATACGTATTAAAAATAATAATTTGGTTAATAAAGATCAATAAGTCGGATTTGATCGAAATATAAATGAAGAAGATGAAGATGAAATATAAGCATCAACAGGACGGGTTAAATATTATTACATTCGATATAAATTCAGAAAAAAGGGCAACAGCCCAAACGGTTTAGGGAGTGTGTAATGAGCGAGAGGTCTCGGGTTCGAACCCCGACAGTGGCGATTTTTTTTAAAACCTATTCTTTTGAGGTATAACTATGTTTATTATTATTATTTCTTATTATTATTATTATTACTATTATTATTATTATTATTATTATTATTATTATTATTATTATTATTATTGTTAGTATTATGTTAACTATTATTAACATCATTATTATAATTAAAATTATTACCTTTATTATTATTATTAGCATTATCAGTAGATATTATAATTACCATTACCAGTAGTATTATTATGGTTACCATTATTAGTATTATTATTAAAAAGTATTATTATTATTATTATTATCAAAATAAGTATCACTTTTATAAATATTATTATTATTATTATCATTTTTAATATTATCATAACTATTATTATTATTAATATTAAAAGAACCATTATTTTTAAAATTATCATTTTCCTTAAAATTTTCATTTTCATTAAAATTATTAGTATTATAAAAAGTATCATTTAAAATTATCATTTTTATTAAGATTTATATTATTATTATAACTATTATTATTAAAACTACCTTTTTATTTAAAATTTCATTATAATAATAATTATTATATTATTATAACAAATAAATACTTTGTATACTTATGCTAAAATTATATTAATATTACCTATAATTATATATTAAAAACATTAACATTTCTATTATGTATATACAAAATAAATACATATATAACATGTAATTTAAAATATAAAATATATTAAAATTTAGTGCAAATTATATATAAACTACAAACACTAAATATATAAATACTATATAATAAATAGATGGAATTATTTGATGTTCATTATATGTGTTAATATATATACTCGATATTGGTTCGTGAATCCAAGGCCAACCCTACACTTGTTATATGTCGTCATATGTATTTTTACTACAAAATACAGTATGGTGAGTTTCATTTGCTCCCTTTTTAAATGCTTTTGCAATATATATTTTTGAGACTGAGAATACATGCGCTATTTTTATAACCGTTTTACGAAATAGACACAAGTAATTGAAACTACATTATATGGTTGAATGGATCGAAGCCGAATATGCCCCTTTTAGCTTGGTAGCCTAAGAATTAGGGAACAGACCCCCTAATTGATGCGAATCCTAAAGATAGATCTATCGGGCCCAACAAGCCCCATTCTGGAATTTGGAATGCTTTAGTACTTCGAGTTTATCATGTCCGTTGGGTGTCCCGGAATGATGGGGATATTCTATATGCATCTTGTTAAGGTCGGTTACCAGGCGTTCACCATATGAATGATTTTTATCTCTATGCAGTTTGCGAAATGCCTGATATGAGAATGATGTTTATGAAAAATGAAATCTTGTGGTCTATTAAAATAATGGAAATGATTGCTTATGATAAACTAATGAACTCACCAACTTTTTGGTTGACACTTTAAAGTATGTTTATTCTCAGGTATGAAAGAAATCTTCCGCTGTGCATTTGCTCATTTTAGAGATATTACTTGGAGTCACTCATGACATATTTCAAAAGACGTTGCATTCGAGTCGTTGAGTTCAACAAGATTATTATTAAGTCATTGATAGTTTGATATATTATAAAATGGTATGCATGCCTGTCAACTTTCGATGTAATGAAAGTTTGTCTTTTAAAAATGAATGCAATGTTTGTAAAATGTATCATATAGAGGTCAAGTACCTCGCGATGTAACCAAATGTAATGTATTCGTCCAGATGGATTAGGACGGGTCGTTAGAGTTGGTATATATATATATATATATATATATATATATATATATATATATATATATATATATATATCAGAGCGGTGGTCTTAGCGAACCAGGTCTTGCATTAGTGTGTCTAACTGATAGTTGTTTAGATGCATTAGTGGGTCTGGACTTTGACCGTGTCTGCATGTCAAAAGTTTTTCTTATCATTTCGTGTCGAAAATTACTTGCTTATCATTTCTTAGTCTAGACACATCCTACTGCATTGATTGCATGAATAGTGTATAGACAAATTCATATCTTAGCGTATCTGTTACTGTAGACTTTATCTGACACGTTTCCTTAATTCCCTCCGTAATCTACGGGATCTTTTGTACTATGTATAGGTATTCTATGTAGTTAGAATATCATCTAATATTCGAAAATCATTTCATATCGAAAAATCCTTTATTCAGTCGTACGAAATGGAACTCGCCACTAGTTCAAGTCCCTCGAATTCCGATATGGAGTCCCATTCGAGCTTCGAAAGCAGCGTGACTGGAATGGACCAACCAATCAGCCATCATCTATTCTGGATGAATTAGGGCTGGGTTCGTAGCCTACTTAGTCATTGGAGACAAGAAGAAGGCGATCCCTTTCATCTACCATATTGTCCTCTTGGTGAAGAACCTGAAGCACTTACCGGTGAACCTATCCGAAACACCATTTTCAGTCTCATTTCCAGGGTATCTCAACACGATTATATTCTATCCACAATTCTAAACCTTATTCATCCGCTCGTTCCGACCGGCAATCATCCCGGAATAATAGAAGAAGTCAACGAACTTCGCGCTCGAGTAATCAATTTGGAGAATATGGTGCAAAATTTACCAGCTCCAGCAACAGCATCCGTACCATCAACAACACACGCCTCAACATATCATTCTGTACCTCGAGTATAATCATCGTACTACGTATCGTTCTATCTATTTTATCTTCGTTCGACATGGCGATTATGTAATCTCTAATGTTTTAGAGATTATATATTCTTGTTCTAACGTAAATCAAATTAAATTAATATCATATTAACTCATTAAATCTGTATTACATCTGAAGAAAATATATATATGTAAGTATATTTTCATAAAGGTTGTAATTAAAAATTCTTTTGTACAAACTGTTAATGGTGAAAATATTTTAACTGGTAGGTAATACTCGAGGAATATTTAGATTTCACATTAATAAGTTACACTGTACATTCTTCCAATCTGATTCAACAGTCAATTACTATCCTACTTACATCCACAAGATATACGAATCCGTTCACCGCAAAATAACCATTTTCATTCAATTTCGTATTTGGATTTTGAATTACCAGAATTCAACAAGTGGCATAATGAATAAAACATTGGACAAAATAAAATTTGTTAGAAACAAACAAATTAACTATGAGAAAATTTTTGTTAAGAATCCACGCTAACTGTTCCTAGCTAACTGATTACATTTTATTTATCGCAATTTATTTATCGCAATTTATATTCTTGCAATTTTATTTATCGTCATTTAATTTCTGTTATTTATTTTATGCACTTTAAATATCGAGACACGTATACAAGGTTTTAACATATCATATCGACGCATCTATATATATTATTTGGAATAACCATAGACACTCTATATGCAGTAATGCTTGAGTTAGCTATACAGGGTTGAGGTTGATTCTACAATAATATATATACTTTGAGTTGTGATCGAGTCTGAGACATGTACACGGGTCACGATACGTATTAATTAATTCGAATATTATATATTAAACTATATATGAATTATTGAACTGTTAACTGTGGACTATCGACCGTGGACTGCCAACATTGGACAATTAAAATGAATTAAAATATTGATTATAACATATGAAACTAAACAATTCTTCAAGTTTGCCACTTGATTTCATCTTAAACCTCATTTGTATCTTGACGATTACAATCTGCGTTCAAACCTTTCATGATTCTTGAAAACACCTCAATCAAGAGGATGAACCAACCACACTTCATCTACGGAAGAAAAGATTGATGCATATAGTTATGCACCTGAAAACACTCGGAACCTGAGTAAACGTTTAACATGTATCGGTGCTAGCTCCTTTGACGTTATTACCGAAAATAACTTTACAATTCCTTTCCAAAATTGCCAATTTTGTCACAGCTTCAGCAAATCAACATCGACCTTTCATTCGAATAAACTCTATTATAACCTTGATATATAATTTTGCCTTTCGTCAACGTTACCGGAGAACCATTTATATTCCACCACATTAGCAGTAAACTTACCAGCAACTTCATTACTCATTGGCTTAAGTCTCTCCGAAGAACCATTATATTTGTTCGTTAAAACCTATTCATATACTCATCCACATCTTAACTAGAATTGCCATACCAATTACCGATAATCAGCAAATGGTATTTCGAATCTCGCAACGTTCTACATCAACAGTTATATGTATACATATAACATTTAACTCTTAGAATTATGATCTTCCATTCTGAAATTCTGAAAAAGCTGAATACAGCAGCAAAAACTGTACACGGCCTTAACAGTCGAAGGTATAAAGATAAAGAATAAGTGTGTTTGCAAAGCTCAGAAAAGTTGGAACTAGAAAACGGATTAAGAAAACCATGAAGGAGGCTGTGGACAAATCACAAAAACTAAACCTGCCCTCAAAGAATCCAAATGATTCAGTACCTGCTGAAGTCATTAACGAATACCTTGCTTCTGACTCTAAACTCTTGCGGACAAATTTTCTTCATCATCCATCGATATTAGAAATTCTAAGATATCATCGTATCCTTCATTATAAATATCATTGATATTTCTGAAGATATTTTCATAACTAATCTTATCTGAAATCATTTATCTCTTCGCGCTATCAGTATTACATCATATAAGAAACTGTTAGTTTTTATATTCTGTAAGCATTCGAGTTTGAATTATGAATGATTTTGAAGTAGTGTTGGAAATTGATGCATGGGTTAGTATAATATAATGACACTTGATCAACGTGATTATATTATAGTAAGTCATGCTGAGTTTCTAATGAAACATGATGATTCACAGACCATAACCTCATCATGTGTCATGTTACACGACTCTTACATTCTATCTGATATATAAACATATCAAGAACATAATTTCTTGATAGTTCTATCTTTTCTCTTGAATTCTGGTAATTTAACCAATCAAGATCGTGCTATTACAATTTCTCTCTTAGAACGTTAGTTATGTTCATTTGAAACTTCATATCTACGAATTCTGGACCATTATTCGCTTGACTTAAAGTCGGAAAGAGAAAACAAAAGTATGAATTGAAAAAGAAAGAATAGATGGTATGAGCTATGAAAATAAGGAAATGAAGAGGGTGAATTTATAGTAAAATATCCGACAGAGCAATCAAAATAAAGGATCGCATTTAAAGTGGATCCTAATTTCCTTAATTACCGAAGAACCAAATTTTATTAAGAAGATTTTCTCCAAATCCCTTAAATTCAAAAAAATCAACCGTGACTATGTCACCGGTTAAGACGAACTGGTATTTACTCATTTCATTCTTTTGTGATAACTTCATTCGTACTCTTTGAGTAGTCGAATTATCTTATCCATATTACTCAACAGTAATAAAACTCTATTATCAACTCATATGAGTCATGAAAACATACTTATTGTCTGCCATGACGATCCCAATCAAATTTCGGGACGAAATTTCTTTAACGGGTAGGTACTGTGACGACCCGGAAATTTCCGACCAAATTTAAACTTAATCTTTATATGATTTCGACACGATGAGCAAAGTCTGTAATGTTGAGTCTCAAAAAGTTTTGGAACTATATTCATGTATTCATTTAACCTTTGACTATTCCCGACGATTCACGAACAGTTATTTGTAAATAAATATGTACAGGTGTATACATATATAAATATAAATAATTCTAATAACTGGAAATAATAAAATTTAATCAATTGAATTAAGAATTATTATTATTAAGTATTGTCATTAGAATTATTATTATTATTATTATTATTATTATTATTATTATTATTATTATTATTATTATTATTATTATTATTATTATTATTATTATTATTATTATTATTATTATTATATGCATCATATAATTAATAACATGTAATGTTAATATATAATATAATAAATTTAATTATAAGTTAAACTATAATTGTTATAAGTAATATTATTATTACTTTTATTATTAACATCTATATTGGTATTATTAACATATTATAATGGATATAAATATAAATTGTAATGCTATTATTACTAATATTATTATTATTAGTATCACTAATAAATATTATTATCATCATCATTATTATTTTAGTTATCAACTTTATAATACAAATTAATATGGGTATCATTAATAATATTATTATCATTACTTTTATTCTTATTAGTATTAGTATAATTTTGATAAAGTTATTATTAATATTATTATAATTATAAATTGTATTTTTATTATTACTAGTATTCTTATTAAAAGCAGATTTTATAAATAAATATATATTATTAATTGATATTACAGAATTTAATATATATAGCAGATATATAAATAATTGATATATATATAAGTAAACCTAAACACAGATATATAAAAATATATACATATACAGATATGTATACAGGTATAGAAAAATAGTTATATATACATACTGATAAACAGATACATTAAATAATTGTTATATATAAATAAAAAGAAAAAAAGATATAGTACGAATCTGTTTAAATCCATATCAAACTTTATTTGATTCTTTTTTTGTTTTGTATCCAAGATTACTACCAGTCCCAATCCAATCCTGTACGTACCAACTAAATCCAATCAGATGAAGTTAAAAATCGTTAGCCATCGTAGTCTGTTTAATTTTTTTATTTTCTTTTATTCCTGTTCTTGACTCAGAGGTGAAAGTCGACACATATACACCATTGTTATATAACAATTGACTCTTCATAAGTCATCTGATTATTTTCGTTATCATTATCAATTATCTATTACAATTAATTCAATTTATCGAATTAAAATAAAAAGGAAACAGGAACCGGTCGTTCTTTTTCTGTTCTTCATCTTTTCAGTCAAAACTCGATTTATCAATTAATTTCAAAATCCTTAAATGCAGTTCTATTAGGAATCCCATTTGGAAACTATCTGCAAGGTTTCAAAACCTAATTCCTAATAACAAGTAAGAATTTTTGAGTCAAAGTTTATTTATAAAAAAGTCAACCGATGTGTTTATTGTAAAATTCGAGTTTGTTGTAAGGATTCTGGATCAATTGTGGATTCATGAAGTTTTTATAAACGATTTATAATAAATTTCAAGTAGAAATTTTTATCTAAAACAGGTCCAAAATCAAAATTAATGTTGAAGTTGCAGAGTGTTCATCCGACACTGTAGCTGCTTATTATTTTTCTTTTTTTTTCTTTTCCGTTAAATTAAAACCGTATCATAAGTTGTTTTCATTTTATTTATACGTATTAAAAACAATAATTTGGTTAATAAAGATCAATAAGTCGGATTTGATCGAACTATAAATGAAGAAGATGAAGATGAAATATAAGCATTAACAGGACGGGTTAAATATTATTACATTCGGTATAAATTTAGAAAAAGGGGCACCAGCCCAAACGGTATAGGGAGTGTGTAATGAGCGAGAGGTCTCAAGTTTGAACCCCGGCAGTGGCGATTTTTTTTAAAACCTATTCTTTTGAGGTATAACTATATTTATTATTATTATTTCTTATTATTATTACTACTAATACTATTATTATTATTATTATTATTATTATTATTATTATTATTATTATTATTATTATTATTATTATTATTATTATTATTATTATTATTAGTATTATGTTAACTATTATTAACATCATTATTATAATTAAAATTATTACCTTTATTGTTATTATTAGCATTATCAGTAGATATTATAATTACCATTACCAGTAGTATTATTATGGTTACCATTATTAGTATTATTATTATTAAAAAGTATTATTATTATTATCAAAATAAGTATCACTTTTATAAATATTATTATTATTATCATTTTTAATATTATCATAACTATTATTATTATTAATATTAAAAGAACCATTATTTTTAAAATTATCATTTTCATTAAAATTTTCATTTTCATTAAAATTATTAGTATTATAAAAAGTATCATTTAAAATTATCATTTTTATTAAGATTTATATTATTATTATAACTATTATTATTAAAACTATCTTTTTATTTAAAATTTCATTATAATTATTATTATTATATTATTATAACAAATAAATACTTTGTATACTTATACTAAAATTATATTAATATTACCTATAATTATATATTAAAAACATTAACATTTCTATTATGTATATACAAAATAAATACATATATAACATGTAATTTAAAATATAAAATATATTATAATTTAGTGCAAATTATATATAAACTACAAACACTAAATATATAAATCCTATATAATAAATAGATGGAATTATTTGATGTTCATTATATGTGTTAATATATATACTCGATATAATTTCATGAATCCAAGGCCAACCCTACACTTGTTATATGTCGTCATATGTATTTTTACTACAAAATACAGTATGGTGAGTTTTATTTGCTCCTTTTTAAATGCTTTTGCAATATATATTTTTGGGACTGAGAATACATGCGCTATTTTTATAACTGTTTTACGAAATAGATACAAGTAATTGAAACTACATTATATGGTTGAATGGATCGAAGCCGAATATGCCCCTTTTAGCTTGGTAGCCTAAGAATTAGGGAACAGACCCCCTAATTGACGCGAATCCTAAAGATAGATCTATCGGGCCCAACAAGCCCCATTCTGGAATTTGGAATGCTTTAGTACTTCGAGTTTATCATGTACGATGGTTGTCCCAGAATGATGGGGATATTCTATATGCATCTTGTTAAGGTCGGTTACCAGGTGTTCACCATATGAATGATTTTTATCTCTATGCAGTTTGCGAAATGCCTGATATGAGAATGATGTTTATGAAAAATGAAATCTCGTGGTCTATTAAAATAATGGAAATGATTGCTTATGATAAACTAATGAACTCACCAACCTTTTGGTTGACACTTTAAAGCATGTTTATTTTCAGGTATGAAAGAAATCTTCCGCTATGCATTTGCTCATTTTAGAGATATTACTTGGAGTCATTCATGACATATTTCAAAACACGTTGCATTCGAGTCGTTGAGTTCAACAAGATTATTAGTAAGTCATTGATAGTTTCATATATTATGAAATGGTATGCATGCCTGTCAACTTTCGATGTAATGAAAGTTTATCTTTTAAAAACGAATGCAATGTTTGTAAAATGTATCATATAAAGGTCAAGTACCTCGCGATGTAACCAAATGTAATGTATTCATCCAGATGGATTAGGACGGGTCGTTAGATCTAGTACGGTAATTGCTCAGACGACTCCTTCTCCAGAATGTCACTTATAATACGTAGTATAAATTGTAAGAATAAGAATATAACTTTTGAATGGTGATTCACTATCAGTTTTACAAATAAATTTTACACATATAACTATCATATGAAATAGTTCAAATATATTTTTACGATGAATGATCTGCTGGTTAATCATGTATTAAATAATAATAATGCAACGCTTATCGGTATGAACTTCATGATAGAGGAACTAACCTTTTCTTCTCTTTAACATGTATTTCACCCACCTTCCCCTGCAACTTCATCTTCAGTTTCAAATTCAGTTCTATCACTAATTTCAAATCAAATTATCAAATTAAATAAATAATTTACCCATAATATTAAACCCTTAATTTCTTAAGAAAAGCAACAGTAATTGTACATCAACAACGATTTTAGGTTCTCCATTAATTAAATATACAGTACCTGTAAATCTATAACTCCTAATTAAAGCTTCAAACCGCCTTGCATAGTAACCCCATTTGTGGATTCTCCATTACCTATACATCGACAATGTTGTTACTGAGTATACCCAAAACGAATCGAGCAATTACTAATCCATAAAAGATGATAAAAAAAATAAAGGAGTTTGAATGAATACTATCGTATTAAGAAAAACAAAGCAGAGCAACAACAAACACTTCATATAAATCTAAAAGTCCAAGCCAAGAATTTAATCATCATACCTGCTATTACATTTTCTGTACCACCGCCCACCACTTCATCAAGCAAAATCAATTGCACCTTTAAGAAATCAAGAAACTAACAACAAACACATGATAAACTAACAAAAATTACTTACCTGAGAAATTAATATGTAGAAAGTGAGAAGATAACCTGACATGGAAGAACACAAAGTGAGAAAATCCAATAGATTAACAAAAAAAAAAAAAAATCGTATATAATTAGTGACACGGGAAAAAAAACCTAAATTGAATATGAAAATTACAATATTACGTACCATAGAACTGCGAAATCGTATACTTCCATATTAGAGTGGGCCACGGGTAAAACATTTGCAGTAAAATAGTTGCACTACGGAGTATAAATTTTAAGGAATAAGAAGACAATCAAAGTGATAACACACCTTTCCTAAGTTTAAAAATAAAAAAAGAAGAAAAGGCCTATCTTTCTTACTAAACGGAGGAAGTTCCATTTTCCATAACCAAAATGAAAGAGTCAATCAGTCGCTCACAACGCTATGCAGCGGGAGAGCTATTTATGCTAATGACCCTTTCTTTCTAGTACGGTAATTGCGCAGACGACTCCTTCTCTAGAATGCCACTTATACTACGTAGTATAAATTGTAAGAATAAGAATATAACTTTTGACTGGTGACTCACTATCAGTTTTACAAATAAATTTTACACATATAACTATCGTATGAAATAGTTCAAATATATTTTTACGATGAATGATCTGCTGGTTAATCATGTATTAAATAATAATAATGCAACGCTTATTGGTATGAATTTCATGATAGAGGAACTAACCTTTTCTTCTCTTTAACATGTATTTTACCCACCTTCCCCTGCAACTTCATCTTCAGTTTCAAATTCAGTTCTATCACTAATTTCAAATCAAATCATCAAATTAAAATTCAAATCAAATAAATAATTTACCCATAATATTAAACCCTTAATTTCTTAAGAAAAGCAACAGTAAGTGAACATCAACAACGATTTTGGGTTCTCCATTAATTAAATATATAGTACCTGTAAATCTGTAACTCCTAATTAAAGTTTCAAACCGCCTTGCATAGTAACCCCATTTGTGGATTCTCCATTACCTATACATCGACAATGTTGTTACTGAGTATACCCAAAACGAATCGAGCAATTACTAATCCATAAAAGATGATAAAAAAAATAAAGGAGTTCGAATGAATACTATTGTATTAAGAAAAACAAAGCAGAGCAACAACAAACACTTCATATAAATCTAAAAGTCCAAGCCAACAATTTAATCATCATACCTGCTATTACGTTTTCTGTACCACCGCCCACCACTTCATCAAGCAAAATCAATTGCACCTTTAAGAAATCAAGAAACTAACAACAAACATATGATAAACTAACAAAAATTACTTACCTGAGAAATTAATATGTAGAAAGTGAGAAGATAACCTGACATGGAAGAACACAAAGTGAGAAAATCCAATAGATTAACAAAAAAAAAACAAATCGTATATAATTAATGACACGAAAAAAAAACCTAATTTGAATATGAAAATTACAATATTACGTACCATAGAACTGCAAAAACGTATACTTCAGAGTCAAGTCCCGATACGATTTTGAAGGATTGAGAATCTATATCATATTTTCTTGCAAACAAAATCCTAATTTGGGGATGACAAAATTGTGTGTCCTCCGTATCAGTTATGAGAGAAATAAATAATTTGGGGATGATAGCCTTACAAATAAGCAGATCAATTCAGTAAATAAATTCAATTGAAGAAAAAGAAGCAAACAAATCCTAAATAAAAAGGAAGGAATGTTACCTGTAGAGAAAGAATAGATCGAGAGAGAAAGAAGTGAGTACAGATCAGATTTGAAATATGAGGCTTGCGTGTTTTTGTTGGTTAATGGAGAAAGGAGGTGAGGTTGAAGGTAAGGGAGAAAGCATGGTTGAACAGGAGAAGTGTGCAGGAGATGTCGAGTGCAGGTTTTCCTTTTCTTTTTTTTTTACTTAAAAACCCAAAGTGTGTGAAAATAGTGTGTGTAAAGTGTGTGCAAATCATGAATAGTAAAAAATATGCTTAGGTGGACCAATGGGAGTGGAAGAAATGTGGCTGCTATTAGTATGTGTATAATTTATGTGAATTAGGTTTTTGTAAATGGTTATTTTGTAATAAAACATAAAAAGTAAAATGAATATATCTCTACTTTTCTTAAAAAAAAAAGACCTTTACAAACAATAAGGAAAAACCTCATCAAAAATGAAGCCTTAAATTACAACGAGCAAACTATAGAACATCCGAGCTCAACACTACAACCAAACAACTAGAACGAGTTCACTACACTACGACGAAACTTGTAGTGCATGCAAGTATGTAGCTTGTGAATTTCTTATTTCTTAAGTAGATCACATCGTATTACACGAGTATCATTGTTTATCACGAGCACGAGTTAACGTACTTGTAATGATCTAAGGTATATGCTACACTTACAGAATTTGTTGATAGAAAAATACTCTTACAAGTTACAAAATAACATTGCATAAATTTATGATAAAAGAATAGAGTGAATTGAATAAGAATGAAGGTATTATATTTGATCCATTTCATATATATATATATATATATATATATATATATATATATATATATATATATATATATATATATATATATATATATATATATATATATATATATATATATGTGTGTGTATATATATATATGTATATATATATATATATATATGTATATATATATATATGTATATATATATATATATATATATATATATATATATATATATGTATATATATATATAAATATTTTCATATATAATAAAATAGTAATATATATACGTTTGTAAGGAAAATATGCGAACGATAAACATGATAATAAGTGTAAATCTAATGATGAATAAATGTGTTTGTATTAATTAATCTTCTCAAGTGAAGCATAAAATTAACAGGTCCCTTATTTATCTGGTTTGTTTCTGTGCACCTTTCTAAGTGTTGTGACGATCGCTCCAAATCCATATGGACGAACACGTCATTCATCGATTTCATTGCGAGGTATTTGACCTCTATATGATACGTTTTGTAAACATTGCTTTCTTTTGAAAAGGCACACCATAAATGAATATTTAAATCAAAGGTTTTCGACATCTGATGATTTTTACATATAGACAATCACCGTAAATAAGTTTACAATAGTACTTCCATTGACGATGCAGTCAAAATAAGATACATGGTGATGATTTGGTGAATGCAACGTTTCCTTGATAAATATGCCATGTAAGACTCCATGCACATAGCTTGTCTAACATATAAGCAAACAGCGGAAGACTTCTAGGAACCTGAGAATAAACATGCTAACAAGTGTCAACACAAAGGTTGGTGAGTTCATAGTTTTAGTGTTTCGCATAATCTGTATATAAAAGTGGATCACAAGATTTCAGTTGTTTCATCCAGAAACGTTTATCAAAATATTCTACGAAATTGAGCACCCTGGTAACTAAACTTAACGTATATATAATTTGTACCCTTTGTATAATCATCTTAAAAATACACGCAAACCAACGTGTATGCTTCTCAAATAGCATACGTCCGTTAAAAGGCTAGTGCTCTAGCTCGGACGGGGATATCAAGCCCTATGGATCCATATACAACTACTCGCGCCCACCAGTTCTTATAACTGGCAGTTACTAGTTACCAAAGCTAAGGGATTTTCGGTTCAAACTCAGTGTAGAATTTAGTATGTACTTGTATCCATTGCGTTTAAAATAAAATGCATGTATTCTCAGCCCAAAAATATAGATTGCAAAAGCAATTAAAAAGGGAGCAATGAAACTCACGCATATAAATATTGTAAAACAGTTAATAAAGCATTTGCATGTATTCTCAGCCCAAAAATGTAAAGAGTGAAAAGGGATCAAATGAACTCACCTTAGAAGCATATAAAGTCGTTCACCAAAATGTGATCGAAACACGGATTACCAAATAACCGTAGATCTCAACCTAGAGAATATATGTTGGTCAATAAATGTCTATCAAGCTAGGTCAGGTCATAGTGTATCACAATCCTAATGCTCGATATCGACATACAAAAGTTATCCAATGTTGTTTTAAAAAGTCAATTTTGACAATAGTTTAACAAAACGAGACGTACCTTATATAAGGATTCATTTACTCGGTTGGTAATATTCAAAAATCTATTTTATCAATCTTGTAAACAAGTTGTTTAAATCTTAATTGCAGATTCAAAAGCAATTTCAATTAACGTCAATCATAATTCAGTTGATCATATCTTTTAATACGTTCATCGAAACTATTCAGTATCTAAATGAAAAGTTATTGATTTTTTGCTAGCTTTCCAAAAACATGTATATCATATACCTTTTACCAGTAATATATGTATTTAATTCGCGATTCATTATAAACTATTTAACGACGAAATTTAGCAAACAAGAATATATAAATATATATACTCGAGCACTAGACATGGATACACAATTAATATATAAAAGATAAGATATGAATACTCACGTATCAATATTGTGATTCAATATTGCAGGAAAGTACGTAGACGCAATAAAGATGATAAACACTAGGTTTAATTTGCAAACAATACTCATGAACATTACCCATAACCTCCATAGCTATAACCCATAGTTTTCTTAACTCTATCCCGCTCGAAAACCCATTTTGAAAGTGACATGCCCATGACCTCGTCGTAGTATTTTATGTATAATACTAATTAGTAATATTACTACTAATAATATTAAGATTAATAATAATATTAATCTTAATAATAATAATAATAATATTAATAATAATAATAATAATAATAATAATAATAATAATAATAATAATAATAATAATAATAAATATAAATATAAATATAATTAAGAGACAGAGAGATTTAAGAAGAAGAAAGTAAATAAATTCGGAAAAAACTGCGAGCTTTATAGACCTGGCCTGATTTCCACTGCCATGCGATCGCATGGCTGGGCAGTGTAATTCCCATGCGATCGCATGAGAAACTTTTCCAGCTCACAATGTTTTGGCAACTAGCTCGTCGACATATTTTTATAATATATATAATATATAATTTAAATTAATTAATTATATATTATATTTTATTCTCGTGCATAGTTGATTTGTAATTTTTGTTTCGATAAGTCGTACGTCATCACTCGACTTATGTCCCAGTTCTGGTTTTTCGAATGTCTCTTCGTACGCTGAGAAAACTTGTACATTACATTTTGGGACACGTACCTTAGTCAAAATATAGCCTTAAATTATCCCTAAATTATATCACTCAAAATATAACTTATACATTTGAGTGTTTTGGTTATTTACTTCTATAAATCATCGTCTCGCTATTTGTTAAAATACATTTTAAAATAGTGTCTATTGTAGCAAAGTTACTGTAGCAAAGTCAATTTTTACTGTAGCAATTCACTGTAGCAAATTCAATTTCACTGTAGCAAGTAGTGATTTTCGAAAACACTGTAGCATTTTGGGTACTGTAGCAATTTGAAAATACTGTAGCAAATTAGTGTTTTACTGGTTCATCTTAAACGCTTTAGTTAACTTATCTGAATATCAATCGAATCAATAAACGAATGTTACTATCGTTTACTAAATAACTTGAAATTATATATATATATATGTATATATCTTTTTAATATACATAAATCAGTTTTTAAATACACATTGGAAGTTATTTATAAATAAATAAATATTTCAACTTATCATATATATTCAAATAGATATTTAAACCAATAAGTTTAATGTACGGTATCAAACAATTAATACATTGTTACCTTTTCAAGTTATAGTATATATGTAGCTATTTACATATAATTGTTCGCGAATCGTCGAAAACAACCGAAGGGTATTTAAATATATAAAAGTAGTTCAAAAATTTTGAGATTCAGTTTTACAGACTTTGCTTATCGTGTCGGAAATGTTAATCATACAAAGATTAAGTTTAAATTTGGTTAGAAATTTCTGGGTCATCACAAGTGTGATCCTTACAACCTTTCCCCATTTATTGTATCTCTCGTTGTAGACGTTTTCTTTTTAAAAGTAGACTCATTTGAGTTATCGACATTGTATTTTTATCAACAGGAATATATATATATATATATATATATATATATATATATATATATATATATATATATATATATATATATATATATATATATATATTAACATAATTTAAGCTAATAAGTTTAGCTGTTTAGTGAACACGTAAATCACATGAACTATGCCTTCACGAAATGCCTAGAACTCATAACATCTACATGAGCCCTACTTATTTTACGTGATTATGAAAGATTTCCCTTTTAGTTATGGAATGGTACACCGTACATAGATACATACCATTAGTTAGTTTCGGCAAACATATTCATTCAGTTACTAGTTTTCAAAATGTACAATTTAAGTCTTTAAGTATGTTTTGTTGAGATATTAAAACTTTAAACAAACGTAAAGAAATCAAATATCTTGGGAGTTAAGTTTAACTTACGGAGCAAGTATTCGATTTTAGAAAAGTTCTTTAGCTTGATGGTCAAGAACGCTCAAGCTTGGTCGAGATGTAAAATCCCCGATTCGTTGAGTGCATCTCGCGGTCGCGAGATGGGCTTCACGATCGCGAGCCTAGCTTGGCCAGCAAGTCGGTTTAAATTGTTTTCTTATTTCGTTTTGCCTATATAATGTAACTCCGACCTCTTGTAATTGTGTGCACGAGTTATTAGTTAAAATTTCTCTGGTTTGTGCTCTTCGGCTAAACTCTTTTCATTGTTTAGAGTTGGGATATAACCACGTTAAATCCCTGTGTCGTTATTCTTTACTTTATCTTTTACGCTTTTAAAATTATTCGTTTTTCGTTCGTGGGTTGATGATTGATGTAAATCACTTGTCTTGGTTGAGTCCTAAATTCCTAACATGTTTGTCCAAACTAGCTAGTAGCTAGTAGCTATTAGCTGATAGACTGTATGTAGCTATTAGCTGGTAGCTTGTAGTTTGTAGTTTGTAGCTAGTAGATGGTAGTTGTTAGCATTTTATATGTATTTAGGTGTTTAGCAGAATAAACTGTTAAAATAAATAGTAAAATGATAAAGTTGGAGTTTTTTTTCTCAAATGCTAGTTTTATTAGCTTTTAGATTTTTCCCTCCGTTTAAAAGCTTTAATCTCTTTCAACCAAACAAAGCTTTTTATTAAATACCGTAGGAGTTTCTTTTATAAAAACTAAAGGCTAAAAGCTCTCTAACAAGTCTTTCAGTTCTAGGTAATAGTGTGATTATTTCAACAATACTTAGTCATGTTAATGATCTAGTCAAAAGAATTCTTATTCAACAATCCTTATAAACAACTAAGAAAAAGAGATAAAGTTGACTTGACTATATGATGTAATCAATAAAAAATATTGAAATTGCACAAAAGATATACACAAGTATCAATTAAATGACTTTTACAACTCTTAAGAATTAATTAAGTTGTTTATGAGAAGTTATATTCAATATTAAGTATAAAATTATGTTTGTCATTAAATTAAAATTAAGCAAAAAATAATAATACAATAAGTTGATTATAAGAAGTTACAATCAAGAAGTAGTTTGACTAATTTTTATGTATAAACAATTGAATCATGTAAGAATTTCTTAAGCACAACTTTGAGAGTTATGGCTCTATTAATCAACTCAAAAGCAAGCGTCGATTTATGAGTGACTTGATTATCGCTTAGAGTCTAATTTAAACTTCATGCTGGTTTAAAACCTCGTGAAAAATTAATTCTACCATTTTCATAGCTCCATTTAACCTACTTATTGGCCGGATGTCCATTCGGAAACAATCTCTATATTCATAGAACATTGAGAGAGAACTTTCTCTACTCTTGGGGTGTTTCACTCTAGGTAGAGAATTGACTTCTCTTTATTCTAGGATATAAGAAGGATTGTCTACATCTTACCTTCCCTATACCCCACTTTTGTGGAATTGAGTTTTGTTGTTGTTGTTGTCCCAACGGTTCGCCCTTGCTCCGTGTTCATGTCATGTGCTCGAGGGCTCCATTGGCAATCTCATGCCCTCGCTACGCCTTCAAATAGCACTTTTGCCTAGCCCTTTGTGACACCGCCATTTTTCTAAAAAAAACGTTGCGGAAGCATTATATTAATTAAACCATTTACAATAAGACAAACTTGATAATTATAAACTCAATAACTTGCAACTAATGTTAAATCACTACAACCGGGTGACACTTGAGACTACAACAGAATACATTTTTAACTGCAAGAGACGTATCCAAATTAACATTTACAAATGACACAGTTCAAGTTAATACTTAATTATTACAAACCATCATTACGCAAAATGGTGTTTTATGACATCAGTAGCTGACTCTGGTCACAACCAGTTTTAAAACGAAGTAAGAAAACATCAGAGTTGAGACTTGGCAAACATAACATCGTTACGCCCGTCTTCTCCCCAAAAAGCAATATCTACATAAGTTAACAACCTGCAGGGAGGCAATGGAGGGGAATTAGCACGAAACTAAGTGAGTGCAACTAACTACATGCAATAATACATCACAGCAGTTACACTAATCATGTCATCAAATCTAACACAAGCATCACCTATAGTGCAGTCTACAGAGACATCGACAATCCGACCGAACCATCAACCACCAGTTGATCGGACTGGGCTTACTGTAAGTTCCTCATACATCCATGAATGTATAAAGCATCCACATGCGACGAACGCATCATTCAAACATATACGAACATGGATGCTGGCCTACTCAGTAGGAACTCAACCCGTAGGTTGATCTCTCCTAACTAGGCCACCACACGATAAGGACACACTTGTCTCCAACACACAAGGCATCACATTACAAGTAGTCATCACATAGCCATAATAAACTAGCAATAATAGCATGGTAATCTAAACAACATAGGCAATCATAGAATAACAAGCTATTCTATACTATCAATCTTTAGTTACTCCCACTCACCAATTACCAGCAATAAAAGGATCTCAGAGGTCTAATCTTTCTAAGCCTTCTCTCTGTCTTTGTCACCTGAGCAAAGATAATACAAGTCAGTAACTTCATTTCGAGTGTAGTATTAATACTATCGAATTATTAACAAAAAGGTCTACATCTAACGACCCTTACAAAGCCACATACTTCTTCAATGGCAGGATTTTACATGACCCCACATATGACTTACATAAGACAATCATACTAAAAGCATAATTCTAACAATTAAGATGTTTACTATAAAATTAGACACACGAGAAGTATAATGGCTAGACAACAACACTTAGTAAAATTACAATTGCCCATACACCATCGGTCGACTGTTAGAGACAGTCTCCCGACTGTCAACACACACTCGGTCGAGTGTCAAATCACTCGGTCGATGGTCACTAATAGACACACTCGGTCGATGGTCTACTCAGTTGGTCGAGGGTCTAGACGGTCGGTCGAGTGTCAATAGACAGTCGGCCGACTGTGTTCATCTGTTGCATAAGATGAACAAAGCTACGAGTTTCACACCAAACTCACCAATTCTTGCTCCAGAGCTCGTTTTTGACCCCCAAAACTGACCACATATAGTACACTAAACATTCTGGAACATAAAACCACTAGATTTTAATACAAACAACACTAATTCAAGCAATTTTGACCCAAATTACACTTTTGTAAAACCTAACACAAAAACTCCATTTTCAAAAAGATTAAAACATGAAACCATATGATTGTTACCTCAAAATACTCAGTAAATGACTAGGAACAAGATGATACAACGGAATTAAGTTCAAGAACAAGATAAAGAAGTTGAGATTTGGTTAGGTGGAGATGATGAAGTACGGAGTGTTTTGGTGTGTGTGTGTTTGTGTGATGAGAAATCTAGAAATGAAAGGAAAAAGGCAGTCCACCTATACACATAATGGGTTATAATTCCATACCCCACAACACACGATTATTAATCAGTTATATGATATCTTTCGTACGTCGCTAGGCAGCCCTAACGGAGTCCAATTTAAATAAACAAACATGTTCTGTGACCCTTGTCACAAACTAGTCCTAACTATGAAATGTCCCGTTCTTATTGATTAAAAACGTTCCATATTAATTGATTTCGTTGCGAGGTTTTGACCTCTATATGAGACGTTTTTCAAAGACTGCATTCATTTTAAAACAAACCATAACCTTTATTTCATCAATAAAGGTTTAAAAAGCTTTACGTAGATTATCAAATAATGATAATCTAAAATATCATGTTTACACACGACCATTACATAATGGTTTACAATACAAATATGTTACAACAAAATAAGTTTCTTGAATGCAGTTTTTACACAATATCATACAAGTATGGACTCCAAATCTCGTCCTTATTTAAGTATGCGACAGCGGAAGCTCTTAATAATCACCTGAGAATAAACATGCTTAAAACGTCAACAAAAATGTTGGTGAGTTATAGGTTTAACCTATATATATCAAATCGTAACAATAGACCACAAGATTTCATATTTCAATACACATCCCATACATAGAGATAAAAATCCTTCATATGGTGAACACCTGGTAACCGACATTAACAAGATGCATATATAAGAATATCCCCATCATTCCGGGACACCCTTCGGAAATGATATAAATTTCGAAGTACTAAAGCATCTGGTACTTTGGATGGGGTTTGTTAGGCCCAATAGATCTATCTTTAGGATTCGCGTCAATTAGGGTGCCTGTTCCCTAATTCTTAGATTACCAGACTTAATAAAAAGGGGCATATTCGATTTCGATAATTCAACCATAGAATGTAGTTTCACGTACTTGTGTCTATTTTGTAAATCATTTATAAAACCTGCATGTATTCTCATCCCAAAAACATTAGATTTTAAAAGTGGGACTATAACTCACTTTCACAGATTTTTACTTCGTCGGGAAGTAAGACTTGACCACTGGTTGATTCACGAACCTATAACAATATATACATATATATCAAAGTATGTTCAAAATATATTTACAACACTTTTAATATATTTTGATGTTTTAAGTTTATTAAGTCAGCTGTCCTCGTTAGTAACCTACAACTAGTTGTCCACAGTTAGATGTACAGAAATAAATCGATAAATATTATCTTGAATCAATCCACGACCCAGTGTATACGTATCTCAGTATTGATCACAACTCAAACTATATATATTTTGGAATCAACCTCAACCCTGTATAGCTAACTCCAACATTCACATATAGAGTGTCTATGGTTGTTCCGAAATATATATAGATGTGTCGACATGATAGGTCGAAACATTGTATACGTGTCTATGGTATCTCAAGATTACATAATATACAATACAAGTTGATTAAGTTATGGTTGGAATAGATTTGTTACCAATTTTCACGTAGCTAAAATGGGAAAAATTATCCAATCTTGTTTTACCCATAACTTCTTCATTTTAAATCCGTTTTGAGTGAATCAAATTGCTATGGTTTCATATTGAACTCTATTTTATGAATCTAAACAGAAAAAGTATAGGTTTATAGTCGGAAAAATAAGTTACAAGTCATTTTTGTAAAGGTAGTCATTTCAGTCGAAAGAACGACGTCTAGATGACCATTTTAGAAAACATACTTCCACTTTGAGTTTAACCATAATTTTTGGATATAGTTTCATGTTCATAATAAAAATCATTTTCTCAGAATAACAAATTTTAAATCAAAGTTTATCATAGTTTTTAATTAACTAACCCAAAACAGCCCGCGGTGTTACTACGACGGCGTAAATCCGGTTTTACGGTGTTTTTCGTGTTTCCAGGTTTTAAATCATTAAGTTAGCATATCATATAGATATAGAACATGTGTTTAGTTGATTTTAAAAGTCAAGTTAGAAGGATTAACTTTTGTTTGCGAACAAGTTTAGAATTAACTAAACTATGTTCTAGTGATTACGAGTTTAAACCTTCGAATAAGATAGTTTTATATATATGAATCGAATGATGTTATGAACATCATTACTACCTCAAGTTTAGTAGGTAAACCTACTGGAAGTGACAAGAAATGATCTAGCTTCAAAGGATCTTGGATGGCTTGAAAGTTCTTGAAGTAGGATCACGACACAAAAACAAGTTCAAGTAAGATTTTTACTCGAATTAAGATAGTTTATAGTTATAGAAATTGAATCAAAGTTTGAATATGAATATTACCTTGAATAAGAAAGATAACCTACTGTATATAACAAAGGTTTCTTGATCTTAGATGATTACTTGGAATGGATTAGAAAGCTTGGAAGTAAATTAGTAAACTTGAAGGGATTTTTGAAGTGTTCTTGAAGTGTTCTTCCTATGATGATTATAGCTTGATTCTTGAAGTGATTTTTGATGAAGATGATGATTAACTACTGGAAAAATACGTTCATAATAGTGTTTGTGTGTGTTGAGAGAGAATTAGAAAGAGAATTGGAAGTGAAATGGAGTGAATGATGAGTGGTAATTGGTGAGTGGTGAGTGGGGTTAAAAGGAGTTCTAGTTAGTTGACTAGCTCATGGTAGAAGTTAAAATTGATTAGTCATACATGACATAATCAAGAGTGGAATCTCATGCTAGTTCCTATTGGTATATACCCATAGTAAGTACGTTTTGAAGCTGTGTATAATACGGGTAAGAATACGACTAGAATTCTTGATGAAAGAAAAGAATGGGAAAGTAACTGTAACCATTTTCGTTAAGTATGAGTGTTTTGATATATGTCTTGAAGTCTTCCAAAAGTATTTTAATACATCTAAATACACTACATGTATATACATTTTAACTGAGTCGTTAAGTCATCGTTAGTCGTTACATGTAAGTGTTGTTTTGAAACCTTTAAGTTAACGATCTCAATTAATGTTGTTAACCCATTGTTTATTATATCTAATGAGATGTTAAATTATTATATTATCATAATATTATGATATATTAATATATATTAATATGATATATATACATTTAAATGTCGTTACAACGATAATCGTTACATATATGTCTCGTTTCGAAATCCTTAAGTTAGTAGTCTTGTTTATATGTATATAATTCATTGTTAATATACTTATGGAGATACTTAATTATCATAATCTCATGTTAACCATATGTATATCCATATATATATCGTCATGTCGTTTTTACAAGTTTTAACGTTCGTGAATCGCCGGTCAACTTGGGTGGTCAATTGTCTATATGAAACATATTTCAATTAATCAAGTCTTAACAAGTTTGATTGCTTAACATGTTGGAAACATTTAATCATGTAAATATCAATCTCAATTAAAATATATAAACATGGAAAAGTTCGGGTCACTACAGTACCTACCCGTTAAATAAATTTCGTCCCGAAATTTTAAGCTGTTGAAGGTGTTGACAAATCTTCTGGAAATAGATGCGGGTATTTCTTATTCATCTGATCTTCACGCTCCCAGGTGAACTCGGGTCCTCTACGAGCATTCCATCGAACCTTAACAATTGGTATCTTGTTTTGCTTAAGTCTTTTAACCTCACGATCCATTATTTCAACGGGTTCTTCGATGAATTGAAGTTTTTCGTTGATTTGGATTTCATCTAACGGAATAGTGAGATCTTCTTTAGCAAAACATTTCTTCAAATTCAAGACGTGGAAAGTGTTATGTACAGCCGCGAGTTGTTGAGGTAACTCAAGTCGGTAAGCTACTGGTCTGACACGATCAATAATCTTGAATGGTCCAATATACCCTGGATTTAATTTCCCTCGTTTACCAAATCGAACAACGCCTTTCCAAGGTGCAACTTTAAGCATGACCATCTCTCCAATTTCAAATTCTATATCTTTTCTTTTAATGTCAGCGTAGCTCTTTTGTCGACTTTGGGCGGTTTTCAACCGTTGTTGAATTTGGATGATCTTCTCGGTAGTTTCTTGTATAATCTCCGGACCCGTAATCTGTCTATCCCCCACTTCACTCCAACAAATCGGAGACATGCACTTTCTACCATAAAGTGCTTCAAACGGCGCCATCTCAATGCTTGAATGGTAGCTGTTGTTGTAGGAAAATTCTGCTAACGGTAGATGTCGATCCCAACTGTTTCCGAAATCAATAACACATGCTCGTAGCATGTCTTCAAGCGTTTGTATCGTCCTTTTGCTCTGCCCATCAGTTTGTGGATGATAGGCAGTACTCATGTCTAGACGAGTTCCTAATGCTTGCTGTAATGTCTGCCAGAATCTTGAAATAAATCTGCAATCCCTATCAGAGATAATAGAGATTGGTATTCCATGTCTGGAGACGACTTCCTTCAAATACAGTCGTGCTAACTTCTCCATCTTGTCATCTTCTCTTATTGGCAGGAAGTGTGCTGATTTGGTGAGACGATCAACTATTACCCAAATAGTATCAAAACCATTTGCAGTCCTTGGCAATTTAGTGATGAAATCCATGGTAATGTTTTCCCATTTCCATTCCGGGATTTCGGGTTGTTGAAGTAGACCTGATGGTTTCTGATGCTCAGCTTTGACCTTAGAACACGTCAAACATTCTCCTATGTATTTAGCAACATCGGCTTTCATACCCGACCACCAAAAATGTTTCTTGAGATCCTTGTACATCTTCCCCGTTCCAAGATGTATTGAGTATCTGGTTTTATGAGCTTCTCTAAGTACCATTTCTCTCATATCTCCAAATTTTGGTACCCAAATCCTTTCAGCCCTATACCGGGTTCCGTCTTCCCGAATATTAAGATGCTTCTCCGATCCTTTGGGTATTTCATCCTTTAAATTTCCCTTTTTTAAAACTCCTTGTTGCGCCTCCTTTATTTGAGTAGTAAGGTTATTATGAATCATTTTATTCATAGATTTTACTCGAATGGGTTCTCTGTCCTTCCTGCTCAAGGCATCGGCTACCACATTTGCCTTCCCCGGGTGGTAACGAATCTCAAAGTCGTAATCATTCAATAATTCAATCCACCTACGCTGCCTCATATTCAGTTGTTTCTGATTAAATATGTGTTGAAGACTTTTGTGGTCGGTATATATAATACTTTTGACCCCATATAAGTAGTGCCTCCAAGTCTTTAATGCAAAAACAACAGCGCCTAATTCCAAATCATGCGTTGTATAATTTTGTTCGTGAATCTTCAATTGTCTAGACGCATAAGCAATCACCTTCGTTCGTTGCATTAATACACAACCGAGACCTTGCTTTGATGCGTCACAATAAATCACAAAATCATCATTCCCTTCAGGCAATGACAATATAGGTGTCGTAGTTAGCTTTTTCTTCAATAACTGAAACGCTTTCTCTTGTTCATCATTCCATTCAAATTTCTTCCCTTTATGCGTTAATGCAGTCAAGGGTTTTGCTATTCTGGAAAAGTCTTGGATGAACCTTCTGTAGTAACCAGCTAGTCCTAAAAACTGGCGTATGTGTTTCGGAGTTTTCGGGGTTTCCCACTTTTCAACAGTTTCTATCTTTGCCGGATCCACCTTAATACCTTCTTTGTTCACTATGTGACTGAGGAATTGAACTTCTTCCAACCAAAATGCACACTTTGAAAACTTAGCGTACAATTCTTCCTTCCTCAATACTTCTAACACCTTTCTCAAATGTTCACCGTGTTCTTGGTCATTCTTTGAGTAAATAAGTATGTCATCAATGAAAACAATGACAAACTTGTCAAGGTATGGTCCACACACTCGGTTCATAAGGTCCATGAAAACAGCTGGTGCATTAGTTAAACCAAATGGCATGACCATAAACTCGTAATGACCGTAACGTGTTCTGAAAGCAGTCTTTGGAATATCATCTTCTTTCACACGCATTTGATGATACCCGGAACGTAAGTCAATCTTTGAATAAACAGACGAGCCTTGTAGTTGATCAAATAAGTCGTCGATTCTCGGTAGTGGGTAGCGGTTCTTGATGGTAAGTTTGTTCAACTCTCGGTAGTCGATACACAACCTGAATGTACCATCTTTCTTCTTGACAAACAAAACAGGAGCTCCCCACGGTGATGTGCTTGGTCGAATGAAACCACGCTCTAAAAGTTCTTGTAATTGGCTTTGCAGTTCTTTCATCTCGCTGGGTGCGAGTCTGTAAGGAGCACGAGCTATTGGTGCAGCTCCTGGTACAAGATCTATTTGAAATTCAACTAATCGATGTGGGGGTAATCCCGGTAATTCTTTCGGAAATACATCGGGAAATTCTTTTGCGACGGGAACATCATTGATGCTCTTTTCTTCAGTTTGTACTTTCTCGACGTGTGCTAGAACAACATAGCAACCTTTTCTTATTAGTTTTTGTGCCTTCAAATTACTAATAAGATGTAGCTTCGTGTTGCCCTTTTATCCGTACACCATTAAGGGTTTTCCTTTTTCTCGTATAATGCGAATTGCATTTTTGTAACAAACGATCTCTGCTTTCACTTCTTTTAACCATTCCATACCGATTATCACATCAAAACTCCCTAACTCTACTGGTATCAAATCAATCTTAAATGTTTCGCTAACCAGTTTAATTTCTCGATTCCGACATATATTATCTGCTGAAATTAATTTACCATTTGCTAATTCGAGTAAAAATTTACTATCCAAAGGCGTCAATGGACAACTTAATTTAGCACAAAAATCTCTACTCATATAGCTTCTATCCGCACCCGAATCAAATAAAACGTAAGCAGATTTATTGTCAATAAGAAACGTACCCGTAACAAGCTCCGAGTCTTCTTGTGCCTCTGCCGCATTAATATTGAAAACTCTTCCGCGGCCTTTTCCATTCGTGTTCTCCTGGTTCGGGGAATTTCTAATAATGTGGCCCGGTTTTCCACATTTATAACAAACTACATTGGCATAACTTGCTCCGACACAACTTGCTCTGCCATTACTCGTTCCGACACCATTTGTTCCTTTCGTTCTATTAACCCCTGGTCCGTAGACCTCACACTTCGCCGCGCTATGACCATTTCTTTTACACTTGTTGCAAAATTTGGTGCGGAACCCCGAGTGATACTTTTCACACCTTTGGCATAGCTGCTTCTGATTATTGTTGTTGTTGCGGTTATTATTGTTGTTGGGATGATTGTTGTAGTTGTTGTTGTTGTTGTTGTTGTTGTTGTTGTTGGGCCGTTTGTTGTAGTTGCGATTGATGTTGCGATTGTTGGGATAATTGTTGCGATTATTGTTGTAATTGCTGTTGTTGTATTGGTGATTCTTATCACCGTTTTCCTTCCACTTTCTTTTGACTTGTTTTACATTGGCCTCTTCAGCAGTCTGTTCTTTAATTCTTTCTTCAATCTGGTTCACTAGTTTGTGAGCCATTCTACATGCCTGTTGTATGGAGGCGGGCTCGTGTGAACTTATATCTTTTTGGATTCTTTCCGGTAATCCTTTCACAAACGCGTCGATCTTCTCTTCCTCATCTTCGAATGCTCCCGGACATAATAGGCACAATTCTGTGAATCGTCTTTCGTACGTGGTAATATCAAATCCTTGGGTTCGTAACCCTCTAAGTTCTGTCTTGAGCTTATTGACCTCGGTTCTGGGACAGTACTTCTCGTTCATCAAGTGCTTGAATGCTGACCACGGTAGTGCGTACGCATCGTCTTGTCCCACTTGCTCTAGATAGGTATTCCACCATGTTAACGCAGAACCTGTGAAGGTATGCGTAGCGTACTTCACTTTGTCCTCTTCAGTACACTTACTTATGGCAAACACCGATTCGACCTTCTCGGTCCACCGTTTCAATCCGATCGGTCCTTCGGTTCCATCAAATTCCAAAGGTTTGCAGGCAGTGAATTCTTTGTAGGTGCATCCTACACGATTTCCTGTACTACTAGATCCAAGGTTATTGTTGGTATGTAGCGCAGCCTGTACTGCAGCTATGTTTGAAGCTAGAAAAGTACGGAATTCCTCTTCATTCATATTCACGGTGTGTCGAGTAGTCGGTGCCATTTCCTTCAAAATAGTCAAATGGAACAAGTTAATCATACAGAATATTAAGAGTAGTTAATAGTATTTCGTAGCATAATATGAACTCATTTATAAAAGCTTTTTCTTCATATTAGCGTTTTATAAGTTTAAATTCGGGTAGTACCTACCCGTTAAGTTCATACTTAGTAGCTAATATACAACTCAACTACTACAATTCTATATGAAAAACTGATTATAATAATATTTCGCGTTCAAACTTTTATACAATATTTTACAAACTTACAATACCGCTTATTTTACATAAAGCATGAAATATAGCACACAATAACTTTGATACAAGATAGTTGTGAAGATAATTCTAGCTAGTACACAAGTCGTTCAGCAAAGGCAATAAAGACACGTAATTCATACGTCCAGAAACAAGTCATGCATTCTGGTTTTACTAGGACTACTTCCCATCCTTGGTCTTGTGGAACATAACCGTTATGGCCGTTGATAAGACAGCGTGTTGTAACGTCGTCAAAGGGACGAGGGTTACGTAATGTCCAACAGTCCCGTAACAATCTAAAAACCTCATTTCTTACCCCAATTACCGACTCCGTCACTTGTGGGAACGTTTTGTTTAATAGTTGTAGCCCGATGTTCTTGTTCTCACTTTGGTGAGAAGCGAACATTACTAATCCGTAAGCATAACATGCTTCTTTATGTTGCATGTTAGCCGCTTTTTCTAAATCACGAAGTCCAATATTCGGATATATTGAGTCAAAATAATTTCTTAACCCATTGCATAAAATAGCATTTGGGTTCCCCGCAATATATGCGTCAAAGTAAACACATCGTAACTTATGGATTTCCCAATGTGATATCCCCCATCTTTCGAACGAAAGCCTTTTATAAACCAAGGCATTCTTGGAACGTTATTCGAATGTCTTACAAACTGATCTCGCCTTAAATAGTTGTGCCGAAGAATTCTGACCGACTCTAGACAAGATTTCATCAATCATGTCTCCGGGTAGGTCTCTTAAAATATTGGGTTGTCTATCCATTTTGTGTTTTTATACTGTAAAATAGACAAGAGTTAGATTCATAAAAAAAATACTTATTAATACAAGCAATTTTTACATATATCATAAAGCATAAGCACACTATATTACATATATTACACCACACGAATACAACTATCTTATTCCGACTCGCTTGTTTCTTCTTCTTCGGTTTTGGTTCGTTTTGCCAAGTTTCTAGGGATATATGATGTTCCCCTAATACGAGCCGTCGTTTTCCACATTGGTTTAGAAAAACCTGGTGGTTTAGAGGTTCCTGGGTCATTGTTACAACTTAAGGACTTCGGGGGTTGATGATACATATAAAGTTCATCGGGGTTGGAATTAGATTTCTCTATTTTTATGCCCTTTCCCTTATTATTTTCTTTTGCCTTTTTAAATTCAGTTGGGGTAATTTCTATAACATCATCGGAATTCTCTTCAAAATCCGATTCATCGGAGAATTGGTAATCCTCCCAATATTTTGCTTCCTTAGCAGAAACACCATTGACCATAATTAACCTTGGTCGGTTGGTTGAGGATTTTCTTTTACTCAACCGTTTTATTATTTCCCCCACCGGTTCTATTTCTTCATCCGGTTCCGATTCTTCTTCCGGTTCCGATTCTTCTTCTGGTTCCGACTCTTCTTCCGGTTCCTCTTCGGGAACTTGTGAATCAGTCCACGAATCATTCCAATTTACATTTGACTCTTCATTATTATTAGGTGAGTCAATGGGACTTGTTCTAGAGGTAGAAATCTATCACATAATATCAAACGCGTTAAGAGATTAATATATCACATAATATTCACATGTTAAAAATATATAGTTTCCAACAAAATTTGTTAAGCAATCATTTTTCAAGTAAACACGGTCGAAGTCCAGACTCACTAATGCATCCTAACAAACTCGATAAGACACACTAATGCAAAATTCTGGTTCTCTAAGACCAACGCTCGGATACCAACTGAAATGTCCCGTTCTTATTGATTAAAAACGTTCCATATTAATTGATTTCGTTGCGAGGTTTTGACCTCTATATGAGACGTTTTTCAAAGACTGCATTCATTTTAAAACAAACCATAACCTTTATTTCATCAATAAAGGTTTAAAAAGCTTTACGTAGATTATCAAATAATGATAATCTAAAATATCATGTTTACACACGACCATTACATAATGGTTTACAATACAAATATGTTACAACAAAATAAGTTTCTTGAATGCAGTTTTTACACAATATCATACAAGTATGGACTCCAAATCTCGTCCTTATTTAAGTATGCGACAGCGGAAGCTCTTAATAATCACCTGAGAATAAACATGCTTAAAACGTCAACAAAAATGTTGGTGAGTTATAGGTTTAACCTATATATATCAAATCGTAACAATAGACCACAAGATTTCATATTTCAATACACATCCCATACATAGAGATAAAAATCATTCATATGGTGAACACCTGGTAACCGACATTAACAAGATGCATATATAAGAATATCCCCATCATTCCGGGACACCCTTTGAATATGATATAAATTTCGAAGTACTAAAGCATCTGGTACTTTGGATGGGGTTTGTTAGGCCCAATAGATCTATCTTTAGGATTCGCGTCAATTAGGGTGCCTGTTCCCTAATTCTTAGATTACCAGACTTAATAAAAAGGGGCATATTCGATTTCGATAATTCAACCATAGAATGTAGTTTCACGTACTTGTGTCTATTTTGTAAATCATTTATAAAACCTGCATGTATTCTCATCCCAAAAACATTAGATTTTAAAAGTGGGACTATAACTCACTTTCACAGATTTTTACTTCGTCGGGAAGTAAGACTTGACCACTGGTTGATTCACGAACCTATAACAATATATACATATATATCAAAGTATGTTCAAAATATATTTACAACACTTTTAATATATTTTGATGTTTTAAGTTTATTAAGTCAGCTGTCCTCGTTAGTAACCTACAACTAGTTGTCCACAGTTAGATGTACAGAAATAAATCGATAAATATTATCTTGAATCAATCCACGACCCAGTGTATACGTATCTCAGTATTGATCACAACTCAAACTATATATATTTTGGAATCAACCTCAACCCTGTATAGCTAACTCCAACATTCACATATAGAGTGTCTATGGTTGTTCCGAAATATATATAGATGTGTCGACATGATAGGTCGAAACATTGTATACGTGTCTATGGTATCTCAAGATTACATAATATACAATACAAGTTGATTAAGTTATGGTTGGAATAGATTTGTTACCAATTTTCACGTAGCTAAAATGGGAAAAATTATCCAATCTTGTTTTACCCATAACTTCTTCATTTTAAATCTGTTTTGAGTGAATCAAATTGCTATGGTTTCATATTGAACTCTATTTTATGAATCTAAATAGAAAAAGTATAGGTTTATAGTCGGAAAAATAAGTTACAAGTCGTTTTTGTAAAGGTAGTCATTTCAGTCGAAAGAACGACGTCTAGATGACCATTTTAGAAAACATACTTCCACTTTGAGTTTAACCATAATTTTTGGATATAGTTTCATGTTCATAATAAAAATCATTTTCTCAGAATAACAACTTTTAAATCAAAGTTTATCATAGTTTTTAATTAACTAACCCAAAACAGCCCGCGGTGTTACTACGACGGCGTAAATCCGGTTTTACGGTGTTTTTCGTGTTTCCAGGTTTTAAATCATTAAGTTAGAATATCATATAGATATAGAACATGTGTTTAGTTGATTTTAAAAGTCAAGTTAGAAGGATTAACTTTTGTTTGCGAATAAGTTTAGAATTAACTAAACTATGTTCTAGTGATTACGAGTTTAAACCTTCGAATAAGATAGTTTTATATATATGAATCGAATGATGTTATGAACATCATTACTACCTCAAGTTTAGTAGGTAAACCTACTGGAAGTGACAAGAAATGATCTAGCTTCAAAGGATCTTGGATGGCTTGAAAGTTCTTGAAGTAGGATCACGACACAAAAACAAGATCAAGTAAGATTTTTACTCGAATTAAGATAGTTTATAGTTATAGAAATTGAATCAATGTTTGAATATGAATATTACCTTGAATAAGAAAGATAACCTACTGTATATAACAAAGGTTTCTTGATCTTAGATGATTACTTGGAATGGATTAGAAAGCTTGGAAGTAAATTAGTAAACTTGAAGGGATTTTTGAAGTGTTCTTGAAGTGTTCTTCCTATGATGATTATAGCTTGATTCTTGAAGTGATTTTTGATGAAGATGATGATTAACTACTGGAAAAATACGTTCATAATAGTGTTTTGTGTGTGTTGAGAGAGAATTAGAAAGAGAATTGGAAGTGAAATGGAGTGAATGATGAGTGGTAATTGGTGAGTGGTGAGTGGGGTTAAAAGGAGTTCTAGTTAGTTGACTAGCTCATGGTAGAAGTTAAAATTGATTAGTCATACATGACATAATCAAGAGTGGAATCCCATGCTAGTTCCTATTGGTATATACCCATAGTAAGTACGTTTTGAAGCTGTGTATAATACGGGTAAGAATACGACTAGAATTCTTGATGAAAGAAAAGAATGGGAAAGTAACTGTAACCATTTTCGTTAAGTATGAGTGTTTTGATATATGTCTTGAAGTCTTCCAAAAGTATTTTAATACATCTAAATACACTACATGTATATACATTTTAACTGAGTCGTTAAGTCATCGTTAGTCGTTACATGTAAGTGTTGTTTTGAAACCTTTAAGTTAACGATCTCAATTAATGTTGTTAACCCATTGTTTATTATATCTAATGAGATGTTAAATTATTATATTATCATAATATTATGATATATTAATATATCTTAATATGATATATATATATATATACATTTAAATGTCGTTACAACGATAATCGTTACATATATCTCGTTTCGAAATCCTTAAGTTAGTAGTCTTGTTTATATGTATATAATTCATTGTTAATATACTTATGGAGATACTTACTTATCATAATCTCATGTTAACCATATGTATATCCATATATATATCGTCATGTCGTTTTTACAAGTTTTAACGTTCTTGAATCGCCGGTCAACTTGGGTGGTCAATTGTCTATATGAAACATATTTCAATTAATCAAGTCTTAACAAGTTTGATTGCTTAACATGTTGGAAATATTTAATCATGTAAATATCAATCTCAATTAATATATATAAACATGGAAAAGTTCGGGTCACTACAAACTACATAGCCAAATAATATAATAATAAACATTAAATTAAAATAAAAAACACATGTAAAGCCACGTATACATCTAAGGGTAAAACAATAATCTTACAACTAGGCCCGATCTGAGGGTGTTACACCCTCCTTTTTTTTTCTCTTTGTGAAGCATAACTGAGCACGAGGTGGTAAGACCATTCCCATCAATGTCATCCTCCCTCCCTACGATAGACCGCCACATCAGCGTCACATCAGTTTTCTCTCTCCATTTCCTCTTCACTTTCTCTCCATCGCACACTACTGAAAACCATGACATACTTCCTCCCCATCGCGTGACCCCGTTATTATTATTATTATTATTATTATTATTATTATTATTATTATTATTATTATTATTATTATTATTATTATTAAAAGTAAAACATGACATTATTGAAATTAAAACTTACATTCATAAATTAAAATTACTACGTTACAATTCATAATTTAGAACTAACATGTTACATTACTTAATTAACGACGACATAATTAAACTAAAACACAATAAAATGTCGAAAAAGACGACAACTTAGGATAGAGCTATTTTTCATCGGAATCGTCAAACACATTTTGGTATTTATTTTCGATCTTTGGTCGAGCTTTCATCACCAAATCGTATTGTGTTGGAGTCAAGTCGGGTGTAACCGGATGGTGAGAAGCGTTAACTATCCAACATTGAACGTGTCTCAGGTTTCCACGACCCGGTGGGCGGCGTATAGGTTGTTCTTGGAATAAATTCTCAAACTGACGCGGATCCGCATCATATGTTTGTTCCGATGCACCACTGGTTACTTGATTGGCATCTTTCCCTTGTTAATGATCCCTACAATGTTAAAAATTTTGGACATTTTTAGAGGACTTTCCACGCTTCCTCGTAAATGAAGTTACAACCCGTATCTTCCTTAGATGCATGGCGTGTGTGTGAAAATATATCTGCGTCGTTTTGCTCACTTTGCCATTATTTTTCAAGCTTCGTATAGTGTCCGATGAAAATCTTGACATCTTTCGCCTTTTTGCTCCATTTACCCGTGAGTTGATCCAATCGACGTTTTTCGAACACTTGAGAATTGTACCTTTGTTGCATCATTCTACAAAATGATTCTTTTGTTTGGTTATTTGAGGTATCCATATTTTCGGACACTTGTGTCCAATTCATAGCCAAAAGTCGACTTTCCGCATCCGAGCACGATGTTTTTTTGAATTTCACTTTTTGTTTTTTTGCCTTTCGGATCGGTTTCAACGATTTCTTCTGGTTGAGTTACTTCAGTTTCTTCAGGTTGAGTTTCTTGAACCTCTTCGACTTCTTCATCAACGGATTCAGTATCAGTTAGAATTTGAGTAGGAATTCGAATTAGTGTTTGTTGTTGGAAAATAGGTTGTCGAATGGTTTGTTGTTGAAAGTGACTTGGGTATTGGTTCGCGTATTATTGTTGGTATGTGTTAGCGTAGTTTTGAGGAGTAAACAAGGGGACTTGCGAAACATACGACGCGAACCCCATACCTTGTTTCGGGTTCGAAGACAAGACAGAAGGTAACGAATACATTTGTGAATCAAGTAAAGTTTGTGATATAGCCAAAACAGAGAAGTTGTCGTTTAATTTATATTTTGCGGGGCCTAAATTTACTTTTAACTTTCTAATGTAGAAGGTGTAAGTTAACCTAGGGTCGTGCTTTTGAATGGTTTAATGAATTGAAGATCAAGTGGATAATTGTCTTTTATTTAAATTACCTGGATAAAAGATAGTAGTTGGTTTAAGCTAAAATCCTAATTGCAGAAAAGGTAAATAAAGTGGGAGGATGTCCGGAGTGTGCAGATCAGGGAAATGTTGACCAACATATCAGTTTGGGTTAGGGAAAGGTAATTATGTTGATATTAAAGCTTATGATTGAAATAGTGTAGATCTGGTTGGATGAGCCAATTACACAGACCTACTTATCTCTAAACTCTCAGAGTTCTCGTTGAGCAGTGAAAAGTATGTCACGTGGTTGTATAACTGAAACGTGACAATAACTCGGAGGTTACCCTTAGTAAAGCACTAGGTTTATTAGCGAGTTAAGTTCTAATCCTAACCCTCGTTATCAGTTTGGTTAACTGAATAACAACGTGCCGTGTTGATTGAACACTGATCACAAACAGAAGGAGTCCATCGGATTAAGTTGATAAAACCTTAAATGAAAACTAACAATCATTTCATCATACTAATGAGATCAAACCAAGACAAACTTTATACAACATTAAAGTTGATATACTGAAAGTAAAGCAGATAGAAACCTAACAGGTACCTAGACAATTGGTATGACTTAATCCTAGGGCAACAATCAAACAAGAACATGCAATAGGTTTGGATCATACAGTCAGGGCACTAGCTAGATCTTAACAGCTCCTAAGAGGTCTCTTTGAAACAGTCAATAGGTATACTAGGTCATTCATGTCTCAATTCCTAAGTTCCGTGTCCTAAAAGCGCATTAAATGCCTCTCGGGAACTCCGGCCATACCGAGTTCATAGAATCTTCAGATACAGTATAACCAGGGGTCTTAATCCTATGAAGTAGCTAAGTTCATATAGATGGACAAGTCCTGATCACAACCTAGGTTGGTCAATCCTTAAGATGCTAGCATACCAGACTTCCTAGTTCAGCATAATAACAATAACCGTACTAATTTAACATAATTACGCTAACCCAAACTTCTATCATGACAACATACAGATTACTTAAGCTATCATGGTAATATCGGAATGCATTATTAAATATAAAAGGTAAGGATACATGTTTAATACAAAAGACAAGCGTTTCGGATAAAAACCTGAAAAGGCTGAAGAAATCTGCTCGAGATCGCAGGGACTCGCCTGGATATCCTCCGGAAAATAAAAGCTAAGCTAGCTACTACTAAAAACTAACCTAAAACTTGAAAATATAAAATGAATTGTAAATTGAGTGTGTCTTGAAATGGATGGAGAATGCCCTTTAAATAGACTTGATTTTTGCCTGCAAACGGCTGGCAGGCCGTTTGGCAGGCAATTTGCCAAGGCCGTTTGCCAAGCCAGGCCGTTTGCTTGGGCCATTTGGCAGGCCGTTTCTGAGCCAGGCAAGCCGTTTGGCAAGCCGTTTAGCTTGCCTGGTCAGCCTGATTTCCTGGATCGTAACTCGTTTTCTTGTCTTTCACCGTTTTCGCTCTAGATTCTTCGTTTTAGCTCCGTTTTACTTGATTCTTTTTGCATCGCCTTTGTAATTACTTAATCTACAAAATCAACCAGACAAAGTGATTATTTTTGCGATAAAGTTTGGAACTTTATGGGTTTTAAGACCCAATATCGGGGGTAAAAACGTGACTTTTTGGCCGATATCAGTTTGGAAAAAGTCACGACTTTGTTGAATTTCGAGTGAAACGGTTGGTTTGTTTTGAGGTGTTTGTTGATTTCCAGGATGATTTTTTAGACATGTTGATAGTTGAAAGTGTCTTTAGGTATTTGTTGAAAGTGTATGTAAAATATGTAGTAGAAAGTGTTACAAAATGAGTGTTGTTTGAAGTGGTTCATATAATTATTTGATTTGTGTATTAAATAAAACAAAAAAGGAAAGAAGCCGTTGAACTACAACGACTATATAACCATTTTAAATCAAAAAATGTCCTTTTTTCTCGTGCTCGATTGTGTGTGGGAAGGATTAACCAAGGGTGAAACTGGTTTTGGAACTCGAGTTGCAAGACACGAAGGAGGGAATGATATCGGAGCCTTCGAGGGCGCAAGTGGGTGCGTGAGAAGTACGAGCACCGATGGGATTGCTCTAAGTTTAATATTCATGCCCTAGCTTTTTGAATTTACTTGTGTATACAGACAACTTAAGTAATTATATAGAATTAATAAATATAAATATAATTATTAATTTAATAGTATAAATAATTTAGAGTCACAAATTAAGTTTAAATAATATATAAAAAATGGTGAGCCATTTGATAAGGAGGAAGTATCTTATGGTCGATATTGGTGTGTGATGAGTATTTATGGAAAGGAAATGGAGATAGAAAGCTGATATGTCGCTGGTGTGCGTTTTCTGAAGACGAAGGACATAATAGTTGAGAGTGATCTAAAAACAAAGATAGATTTATCACTATGAGTCTATGACCATTCTCAACCATGACAATCTTTTTCAAATTAACACAATGCCACATCAGTATTTCCTTCTCATTACTAACTTAACACATATCACTCTCAATCATGACACACTTTTTCATCATCAAATGGACTCACATCAATTAATTAAATAAAACAGAGTATCACTTTTAATCACTGTTACAAAAAACCCCGTCTCGAGCCGTTGCGACGCCCGTTGCGACGGTTTGGTGACTAGCCCGTCCCGTCTCGAAGAAAACCGTCTAATATGACAGTCAACGGTCAAAATTCGGGTCAAAGTTGAAAAAAACAGGTTAAAGTCTCTCATAATTCGGAAAAGCCAGAAAGTCGGTATATCGGTCAAATTTGTCGTATTTTAGTTTGAATTTTCTGTATTATATTAACAGTGATAGCGATTAAGGGTACAAATTAGTCAATTAAAGTTTTTGGCTTTAAAATATGTACATATATATACATTTATATACTTATATATTTAAAAGTCAACTTTGGTCAACGCCTGTCTCGACCCCCCGTCTCGACCCCGTCTCGAACGTCTCGACTTTTTTAGGATCCGACCGTCTCAACCCCGTCTCACGTCTTTTGCAACCTTGCTTTTAATACTACATGTACAACATGAGAAAAGCACAGCACCCTCGTGATAAAATATGTCAAATATCAGCGAAATGAAGGACGTATATAGATTGATACAACATTAACATTGTGCTTCCATGGCTGCTTAGAATTAGCAAAGTGAAAGATGACACTGATGAGAATGCGCTAAGAAGTTAGTTTTTCTTGATACATCTTTTTAACATTAATTTAGTGGTGGTGTTTGTTAAAGTTTGTTTTATTATGTTCAAATCTCTACAAGTAAAAAAATCAAAATCAAAAATATCAACGAAGAAAACAACTAACAATGGATTATTAAATTAAATTTAAATTTAATTTAAATTTAAAATTTTAATTAAATACTCAATAAATAAATAAATATAATACTCCATAAATGAAAAACATAACAAATCCATAGATTTGTGTTTCTACGGTTTAATACTCCTATTAATTAATTTAATTTATTATTATTATTATTTATTTATTCACCTCGTGATTTCCTCTCAAATTGTAGTTGTCATAGCCTCTGCTTCGACTACTCCGTAGATTATATCGAATCTATATATCGTTCTTCTCTATGATTCAACTTTCATATCTGTAATCCATTCATTCATGTTTCAATTCATTTATAAATTAACAACAAATTCATTCATTTCAGCTTCAAATTAGATCTTAATTGCTCTGTATAATGGCAAATGCATCTGGATTTCTCACTCCATCTATATCTGTAAACCCTAATTTCAAGAAAATTATACGTTGTTCTTCAAGTTCGTCTCAAGGAGTTGATAGTTTTACCCCTGTTGAATCTCGAGTGTCAAGGTTAGATTTTTATTAATGGGTTTCTGTTTCTAATTATTCTTGTAAAGTGGTTTAATTTGTTCTCCATTATTGTAATTGTATTACTGTATTATTGTGCATTTATGTGTTTTGACTTTATAAGTCAAAAGCTTACAAATCTGTTTGTTTAGCCTATTTCATTTGATTTTTATATACTTCATTTTTTGGATCTTCACTTTAAAAATCCATCAACTTTCTAACAAAGGTGTTGAATGTTGATATTATTAGATTTTGATTTTTTAGGTCAAGGGCCTAGTTTTACAACTTCAAAGCTAACATATAAAATAAAATTTTGGACTTCATTTTGTGGACATTTACATTTAATATGTATAAAATTTGGAATTTTTATAGCAAACTAGTGTTTATTTCGTTAGATTTGAATAAAGTATGTCAATGTTGCATCAAAAGGTGCAAGATTTGGCTTTGAAAGTTGGAAAAAATCCTTGTTTTATCAACATGCAATGATAAAGTGGTTAATAGTTTGTGAAAAAGCAGGTAAATAAAGATTAAGTGAGAATTGTTATGGTGGTGATTATTATTGATTAATAGATTGTTTAGTCCTGTTTGTAAGTAAACACGATTTTCTGGTTTAAGATTATTTAATTTTGATGATGAATAAATAGCAGGCTTGTAGGAAAGGGGTGCAAACTAGTTGGATGTGGATCAGCTCTACCTCACCTCCAGATTACTAATGATGATCTTTCTAAAATCGTTGATACTAATGACGAATGGATATCTGCTCGAACTGGAATTCGCAATCGACGAATTCTTACAGGTTAGCGTTTCATGAAAATATTTTATTATAATTATTAGTCTATTAACATAAGGTAGAGGCTCCAAGCATTTATAAAGTAGAGGCTGAAATTCCGACTCATTTACTTATAAATGGGTCAGGTTATGTTTTACTCTCAACGAATCAAATGGGTTAAGCTAAAGAATTTAACTGATCGAAAAAAAGTAAATGGGCCAAGCAGGTTGGAAATGATCTGTTATTATAATAGTTAGATATTTTTTGTAATTAACTGATTAAAAATTTCCTGCATTACTTTATTAAGAAAAGTTGGATTATGAAATTTAATGATTTAAGTTTTTTATTATGATACTTATGTAAAAAATGAATAAAATAGTGTATACATTACAGTTAATTTCACCTAGTGTGACTGTTTCATTGTTTACGGTTGATGAGAGTATTACTTTTATGTTTATCGATTTCTCCTAATATTCATGTGGCATAATTTATCCGTGCATGCATATACAGGTAATGAAAGTTTAACTGGTCTGGCAACAGAGGCCGCTCGAAAAGCACTTGAAATGGCAGACGTCGAAGCTGATGACGTGGATCTTATCTTATTGTGTACATCAACCCCTGAAGATCTATTCGGTGGTGCCCCCCAGGTTGAACCTGATGACGTGGCATTATTCTTGTTTTCCTGTAACTAATAATGTCATTCACTTTTTATTCTTGAGCGTGTTTTAATTTATAAAAACTGTATGTGAAACTTTATTATTGACTGATGCTTCTTTATTATCACGTTAGATTCAAAAAGCACTCGGATGTAAAGGGAACCCACTGTCTTTTGACATCACAGCTGCTTGTAGCGGGTTTGTATTAGGCCTCGTATCAGCTTCATGTTACATTCGAGGTACAAAAAATATATTTTTTTATTGCTGTAATTAATTTTCATATTGTTTCTTGATTTTTTTGATCAAGTTATTGTGATTCTAACAAATTGAAATTTAACTTAGGTGGTGGTTTTAAGAATGTACTTGTAATTGGTGCTGATTCGCTGTCTCGATATGTTGATTGGACCGATAGAGGGACGTGTATTCTCTTTGGTGATGCTGCTGGAGCCGTTTTGGTTCAGGTATTTATTATTTCATTCGCGAGTCACTTTTTTTGTGTGCATATCAGTATATTACCATTGTTATATGTAAGTTGTCTGTTTGATTTGGGTCCTTAAGGTCATAGGGTGTCTCGTTTTTGTATATATTAACTAAAAGGTATATAAATATAAATATTTGACAAATAATAAAAGAGTGAGTACTAATAAGCTGCATACCAATTAGCACAATACTCTTTTTTGAAGTCTTTAATCTGCAACTGAGTAGCAAAGAATATGGGTCCCACAAGATACAAGATGGTTCATGTTCTCACTGATGACGATATTGTATAACGTAGCTGCTTCAGTTTTCATGCTTTAGTAATCCTTGAAAGTTCATTAATATATAGTTTTGGGTCGTTCGTTCAGCAAGTTAAGGACACAGGTGGCAATTCTAACCATTCATAAACGGGCAGTTTGGAGTTATGTTTTAACTCAAACGTGTCAAGTAAAAAGAGTAGCTTAAGGGGCAATGAGTCAAAGATTTAAACTATTATCATAAACAATATTGTTTTATTAGTCATACTAAACACTATAATTACTTGCAAGCAATCGTGCAGTTTTTTTTTTTTTTCCTTCTACAAGCAACCCAACCTCATTTTGACCGTGTATATGTATTGTTATAGTACGCAGATACAACCTACTAGCAATTGACTAATTCTTTGATTTTTTTAAAGGCATGTGATATTGAACAGGACGGTTTATTTGGTTTTGACTTGCACAGTGATGGTGACGGAAACAGGTATTTATTTACATATTATATCTTAATAAAAAAAATAGTTTCTGTTCATTGTAATTGCTATAAAATATGTGTACTTTTTCAATACCCCACAGGCACCTGAATGCTGGGATTAAAGAAAACGAAACAGATCATGATTTGGGTACGAATGGTTCAGCCCACGCGTTTCCTCCAAACGGGTCATCGTACTCATGTATAAAAATGAATGGAACAGAAGTCTTTCGGTTTGCAGTTGGTGTTGTGCCACAGACCATAGAGGCTTCACTTGCAAATGCTGGTCTTAATCGTTCAGATATTGACTGGCTACTGCTCCATCAGGTCTGAACAAAAACATGTGCATCTTTCTTTCTTTTATAACTGAGTTTAGATGTGGCTAGATGGATGGGTTGGGTAAATATTGACTTGACCCAGTGTCAAAAATGGTTCAGTTTGGGCCATTTTCTAGTTCCAGTCAAACGGACCAGGCCAGGTTGCTTGGTTAACAATATGACCTCTTTGGCATGTAGCACAGCTCAAATTGTCACACCCCCAAATTAGGGCCTAGGGTATTTGTGACTAATTATATCAAATCACAGTTGTATAAACGAGAACGACTCTATATGAGACGTTTTGAATAAAACATTTATTAATAAACAGCGGAAGCATTAAAAGTTTTACATCAAATTTAAACTGAAATAATAATAATAGTCTTAATGCAAAGTAAATGTAATGAAATGAAGACTCCATGTAGCAGCATTCAATTCATCAGGTAGCAATCATGGCAATCATCTTATTCGTCACCTGAGACAAAACATGCTTAAAGTGTCAACCAAAAAGGTTGGTGAGTTCATTAGTTTATCAAAATCAATCATTTCCGTTATAATAATAGGCCACAAGATTTCAGTTTCATAAATATCCGTACACTAGCAAGTGTATAAAAGCATTCTATAAGTTGTAGGCACCCGGTAACAAGCCTTAACGTTCATGTTTTACCCTCTGAAGTACACCAGATCAGGTGTGTTTAAAATAACCTCGAAGTACTAAAACATCCCATAGTCAGGATGGGGTTTGTCAGACCCAATAGATCTATCTTTAGGATTCGCGCCTACCGTACATAGACAAGTAGTTTAATGTTACCAAGCTAAGGGTATATTTCTGGTTTAAACCCACATAGAATTAGTTTTAGTACTTGTGCCTATTTCGTAAAACATTTATAAATCAGCGCATGTATTCTCAGCCCAAAAATATATATAAAAAGGGAGCAAATGAAACTCACCTTAAATAGCAGTTGAAGTATTCCACGCAAGAAAGGAAAGTAAAGCAAGTAAGTGACCGAGATATCAACTAGAAGTAGTTCTTTAAGAGAGAAATGAGAGATTAAGGTGTAAGTTTGAAATGAGAAATGTATGTGGTATTTATAGTTGAAAATGTTAGGTAAAAAAAATTTAAAATAAAATAAGTAAATCTTAAAAGTTAAAATAAGAAAAATTATTTTGTATTTTTATTAAAAGTAAATCTTAAAAGTTAAAATAAAAAAAAATAGTTTGTATTTTTATTAAAAGTTAAATCTTAAAAGTTAAAATAAGAAAAAGTAGTTTGTATTTTTATTAAAAGTAAAATCTTAAAAGTTAAAATAAGAAAAAGTATTTTGTATTTTTATTAAAAGTAAATTTTAAAAGTTAAAATAAGAAAAAGTAGTTTGTATTTTTATTAAAAGTAAAATCTTAAAAGTTAAAATAAGAAAAAGTAGTTTGTATTTTTATTAAAAGTAAAATCTTAAAAGTTAAAATAAGAAAAAGTATTTTGTATTTTTATTAAAAGTAAATCTTAAAAGTTAAAATAAGAAAAAGTAGTTTGTATTTTTATTAAAAGTAAAATCATAAAAGTTAAAATAAGAAAAAGTAGTTTGTATTTTTATTAAAAGTAAAATCTTAAAAGTTAAAATAAAAAAAGTATTTTGTATTTTTATTAAAAGTAAATCTTAAAAGTTAAAATAAGAAAAAGTAGTTTGTATTTTTATTAAAAGTAAATCTTAAAAGTTAAAATAAGAAAAAGTAGTTTGTATTTTTATTAAAAGTAAATCTTAAAATAAAAGTAGTTTGTATTTTTATTAAAAGTAAATCTTAAAAGAAAAAGTAGTTTGTATTTTTGTATTTATTTATTAAAAGTAGATATAGTTTTGATTTTTTTTTTTTGTATAAAATTCTATAAAAAAATTTGTTTAATATATTTCTAAGAACATTTAACATTTTATTTCTATATTTGTTTAATTATTAAATACGAATTTTATATAAAAATTATTATTATATTTAGTTTTTATAAAAATTAAAATTTATGATTATTAATTTATAGTTTTTATTAGTTTTATAAATGTTATAATATTATGTATTATTTAGTTAATTATATATTCTATTAACTAAATAACAAAAGTAATATAAATATTATATATATATATATATATATATATATATTCATTGATGTAATTATGTTATATTATATATCATAATCTTATTTATAATATTTATAATTATATTATTTATTTTAAGCGTACGTTTATTCGGTCAACGTTAAATTTATTCGTATATAACAACTCTAGGTATTTTAGTAAAATCGGAAGTCGAAAAGTGAGGGTTGTTATAGTACCTACCCGTTAAAAGAAATTTCGTCCCGAAATTTAGTTTTCGCCATCAATCAGCGTTGTTCGTACCTAAATGAGGATATTTACGTTTTATCTGGTCTTCACGTTCCCAGGTAGGTTCGGGGCCTTTCGTGAATTCCAACGGATAGAATATTGTTCTGTTTCATGCATTTAAATAATACGAACCCTAATTTCTTACAGGTTCTTCTATAAAGTGCATTTTATCATTAATGCGGAGGTTATCTAAAGGATTAATAAGAGTGTCATTTGACTAGGTTATCCTCAAAAGGGATGATGGTGTTATACGAGCATTTTAGTAAACTGAACACATGAAAAGTGTTATGAATAATATTGAGCTTATTTAAAACTTTGAGTGTTTATGTCACAATATTAGGGTAGACAAAACAGAGAGTAGTTCTTGAAAATTATAGTCATGAAGTTTGATAGAGATCATCATTGTTTACAACAAGAATATTGTAATGATGAATATAAGTTGAAAAAAATAAAGTTTTATCACTACTGAATAATATGGATAAAACGATTTGATTATAGGAAGCGTATAAACGAAGCTATTGTAAAAGAGTGAATGAGAAATTAAATGTTCGCCTTAACTTTTGACGTAGTCATGATTGATTTTTGGAATTCAAGGGATTAAAGGAAATCTTCGTAATCCATAAGATTTGATTCTCCGGTAATTAAGGAATTTGAAATTTTCTTTGATTAAATGAGGTGAATTGCTTCAATTGATGTGTTTGGAATTTTGCTATAAATTAGCTTCTTCCGTTTCATTATCATCACCACTTCTATACTTTCTTCCTCAATTCATACTTCCAAAGATTGTGAGAATGCTCTATCCAGTTCTTATCCTGGATATTCTTCTGACTATCATTTCAGTCATTCTTCTTTTTCATTTACCACTAGAGGAATTTGTTTTCTTCTACTATTACCTTGGGGTTATAGTGTTTTTAATTCTCCCATGTCTTTACGTTGCAATACGTATTGATATACACGGTTTGTAATTTCGGTATCGTTATCGGGCTACATATTTTCCCTTATATGTCGGAGCTCTTTGCCTTTTTATTCTCCTCTCGACTCTAAGTAAAGCGAGTAATGGTCCAGAATTTGTAGGTATGAAGTTTCGAATGGACCTACTGTTCTAAGCGTAATATCACGATTTGATTTGGTAAATTACCAGAATTACTGAGGATAGAACTATCAAGAATATATTTGCTTGATATGTTCAGAGATTAAGTAGAATGTAAGAGTCGTGTAACATGGCAAATGATGATTATAAAGTCTATGAATCATCATCTTCCATTAAAAATTTAGCATGACTTACTGTAATATAATCATGTTGGCCTGACGTCATTATATTATACTAACTCATGCTTCAATTCTCAACACTACTTCAAATCATTCAAAATTTGAATTTAAATTTTACGGAATATAGAAACTTAAACAGTTTTCGTTTATGATGTAATAAAGATATTGCAAAGAGATAATTAATTGCGAATAAGAATCGTTATGAAGATATCTTTAGAAATATCGAGGATATTTATAACGAAAGATATGATGATATTTTAGAATTTCTAAAATCGATGGATAATGAAGAAATTCTTCTGTAAGGATTTAGAATGCGTAAAAAGATCTTCTGTGATTTCCTTCAGAAATCGAATCATCTAGATTCTTTGGTTATAGGTTTAGTCCTTGGGATTTGTCCTTGGTCTCCTTCATGTTTTGCTCAATCCGTCTTTCAATACCAGATATTCTTTTGAGCTTTTCCAACACACAATTCTTTATTATCAAGCTTCTGGTCATTAAGGCCATCTACAGCTTTTGCTGCTTCATCAGCATTCTCAAGGTTAACTGATCTGAATCATTGATTATCAATCTGATATGTTTTCAAGGATTTTGAAGAATGTACAATGTAATATATTAATGTGAATGTTAGATATTTCTTAGGTATTACCTACCCGTTAAAATATTTTCACAATTAACAGTTTGTACAAAAGAATTTTTAAATACAATCTTTATGAAAATATACATACATATATATTTTCTTCAGATGTAATTATGGATTTAATAAGTTAATATGATATTAAACTCATTTGATTTACGGTTGAAACGAGAATAAATAATCTCCAAAACTTTAGAGATTACATAATCGTCGCGGAATATTTCTTTAATGAAGTTATGAATCAATACTTCATCGTTCATTGTTATTAATATACCTCAGTAAATGATGTTGATGCTCGTGGATTTCTTGTGAAATTCATAAGGCACAAATGATGTTTTCGAGAAATTTTCGAGTACATCGAAAAATAGGAGTGTAAAATCACACATGCATTTGAATAATACACTTAGTTTATTATGAAATGGAGTTTATTGTACTGAAGCAGTGATTAATGATTGTTAAGTCATTAACGAAGGATGTACATCATAGCGTATTAGTGATATGAATTAACCAAGTAGTACATACAAGTTAAGATTCACACGTAATAGTTTAGTACGAAAAGATTTATTATTGTTCCAAACCATATATATAAAGTATACATATATAATTCTTCAGGAAGAATGAGTCAATACATCTTAACTCATTATTACTAATATTCCTTAGTATCTATGGGCGTATGATGTCGATGTTTGAGGTACCGATTATGATGTTGAGACATGGGATGCTGATGTTGTTGTTGGTGAAGCTGATGCTGTTGGTGGTGATGCTGATAGTACTGGTGATGCTGGTGCTGGTGCTGGTACTGCTGTTGGTGCTGCTTGTGGTACTTGGTTAGTAAGTGTGAGCCTAGCTACCAAATCGCGCACTATTTCCTCCAGGGTTTCTACTTTACGCTCGAGTCTATGGATTTGTTCTACCCATTCCTCTGTAAGGTTTGTCAATTCTTGATATTTAGTTCGAAGTCTTCTAACTTCTTCTAATAACCCTTTCTGGTTAGAATTCGAGAGTAGAGGACGAATATTGTCGTTGGTTACATCGAGTCGACCTTCGAGGCGGAAAATCCTTGCGAAAAGTGTGAAAACGGTATTGCGAACAGGTTCACCAGTAAGAGGATCGAGTACTCCGACGTTTGGTGGTAAGTTTGGCTCGTGATAAGGAGTACCTTCTTCATTTCTCCATAGGGTGAGTATTTCGCGAACCCATCTCCATTTTCTAAAGAAATCACGGTAATTGATCGGTGGGTGTGCTCCTGTCACGCTATCTTTGGAGCTAGAAGAACTTGAGGAATTAGGAGAGAAATCCATATTATGTGTTTGGAATAGGGTTTGATATGAAATGGGTGTTAAATATTGAATGATTTATTCATCTCCTTGAATACGTATATATAGCAGAAAGATTTCCGTAATTTACGGAGGAAATTTAGGAAAAGTGTTAGACAAGGTCTATTGGGAATAGATATGCTAAGATATGATTTGTCTATACTCTAATAATGGCAGTATGACGTGTCGAGATTATAAAATGATAAGTATGTAATCTAATAATCTTTCGATTAAAGACTTTCAATTCGTATACTGTGATAACCCAATGACATTTCCTGGTTCGCAAACCGATGCATAAAGGCATAAGGCATATAGGTTCGTGATATAACAGGGAGTTATATACGTTTGAGTATGAATTATAGGAGTTTCAAAAATCTTGGATAATATTTCATGTAATACATATGTAATACACAAAACCAGGATAGATGACTAGGTGAGTTGTTCTTAATAAGTTCACCACTTATTAAGTGCGTAAGTGACTAAGTGTTGTATGATCACTATAGTCAGGTTTGATATTGTGCACCATACCCAAACATCTATGCCACCGCCGAGTCACTTGAATGATCAATTGTTACCGGTTGGCCCAGGAATTCTCGACCAAAATCTAAGTTTGGCATTCGAAATCCACAAGCGTCCCATAGTGGTACCAAGGATCACCCTAGGCCTTAAGTAGCGTTGACGTTCGAGTAATTTCACATTATCGTGTATGTTATAATCTTAAGATTTAAGTATAGTTTCTAAGGTATAGTGTAGCATTTATCAATTAAAGGCAACAATTAAAGGCACTATGGTCAAGGAAAGTTGTAGTCCTACATTGCTAAGGTACCTAATTGTATAAGGCACACATAAAATGCAATCCTGGTTCTCTACAACAACCTGCTCTGATACCAATCTGTCACACCCCCAAATTAGGGCCTAGGGTATTTGTGACTAATTATATCAAATCACAGTTGTATAAACGAGAACGACTCTATATGAGACGTTTTGAATAAAACATTTATTAATAAACAGCGGAAGCATTAAAAGTTTTACATCAAATTTAAACTGAAATAATAATAATAGTCTTAATGCAAAGTAAATGTAATGAAATGAAGACTCCATGTAGCAGCATTCAATTCATCAGGTAGCAATCATGGCAATCATCTTATTCGTCACCTGAGACAAAACATGCTTAAAGTGTCAACCAAAAAGGTTGGTGAGTTCATTAGTTTATCAAAATCAATCATTTCCGTTATAATAATAGGCCACAAGATTTCAGTTTCATAAATATCCGTACACTAGCAAGTGTATAAAAGCATTCTATAAGTTGTAGGCACCCGGTAACAAGCCTTAACGTTCATGTTTTACCCTCTGAAGTACACCAGATCAGGTGTGTTTAAAATAACCTCGAAGTACTAAAACATCCCATAGTCAGGATGGGGTTTGTCAGACCCAATAGATCTATCTTTAGGATTCGCGCCTACCGTACATAGACAAGTAGTTTAATGTTACCAAGCTAAGGGTATATTTCTGGTTTAAACCCACATAGAATTAGTTTTAGTACTTGTGCCTATTTCGTAAAACATTTATAAATCAGCGCATGTATTCTCAGCCCAAAAATATATATAAAAAGGGAGCAAATGAAACTCACCTTAAATAGCAGTTGAAGTATTCCACGCAAGAAAGGAAAGTAAAGCAAGTAAGTGACCGAGATATCAACTAGAAGTAGTTCTTTAAGAGAGAAATGAGAGATTAAGGTGTAAGTTTGAAATGAGAAATGTATGTGGTATTTATAGTTGAAAATGTTAGGTAAAAAAAATTTAAAATAAAATAAGTAAATCTTAAAAGTTAAAATAAGAAAAATTATTTTGTATTTTTATTAAAAGTAAATCTTAAAAGTTAAAATAAAAAAAAATAGTTTGTATTTTTATTAAAAGTTAAATCTTAAAAGTTAAAATAAGAAAAAGTAGTTTGTATTTTTATTAAAAGTAAAATCTTAAAAGTTAAAATAAGAAAAAGTATTTTGTATTTTTATTAAAAGTAAATTTTAAAAGTTAAAATAAGAAAAAGTAGTTTGTATTTTTATTAAAAGTAAAATCTTAAAAGTTAAAATAAGAAAAAGTAGTTTGTATTTTTATTAAAAGTAAAATCTTAAAAGTTAAAATAAGAAAAAGTATTTTGTATTTTTATTAAAAGTAAATCTTAAAAGTTAAAATAAGAAAAAGTAGTTTGTATTTTTATTAAAAGTAAAATCATAAAAGTTAAAATAAGAAAAAGTAGTTTGTATTTTTATTAAAAGTAAAATCTTAAAAGTTAAAATAAAAAAAGTATTTTGTATTTTTATTAAAAGTAAATCTTAAAAGTTAAAATAAGAAAAAGTAGTTTGTATTTTTATTAAAAGTAAATCTTAAAAGTTAAAATAAGAAAAAGTAGTTTGTATTTTTATTAAAAGTAAATCTTAAAATAAAAGTAGTTTGTATTTTTATTAAAAGTAAATCTTAAAAGAAAAAGTAGTTTGTATTTTTGTATTTATTTATTAAAAGTAGATATAGTTTTGATTTTTTTTTTTGTATAAAATTCTATAAAAAAATTTGTTTAATATATTTCTAAGAACATTTAACATTTTATTTCTATATTTGTTTAATTATTAAATACGAATTTTATATAAAAATTATTATTATATTTAGTTTTTATAAAAATTAAAATTTATGATTATTAATTTATAGTTTTTATTAGTTTTATAAATGTTATAATATTATGTATTATTTAGTTAATTATATATTCTATTAACTAAATAACAAAAGTAATATAAATATTATATATATATATATATATATATATATATATATATTCATTGATGTAATTATGTTATATTATATATCATAATCTTATTTATAATATTTATAATTATATTATTTATTTTAAGCGTACGTTTATTCGGTCAACGTTAAATTTATTCGTATATAACAACTCTAGGTATTTTAGTAAAATCGGAAGTCGAAAAGTGAGGGTTGTTATACAAATGGACTCATTCATAAGTAAAAAATGGGTCAAAATTGTCACCTTTTAGTTAAACGGGCAGACAGAGGGATTGTAATAGTCTGTCACAGACGAATCAAGATTCAATTAACTTCATTTTCAAGATTTATATTTATGTAATTTTGTTCATTTTTATGTGCAGGCGAACCAAAGAATCCTTGATGGAGTAGCAACAAGACTAGAAATACCAAAAGATAGGGTGATATCAAATCTAGCAAACTACGGTAACACGAGTGCAGCTTCTATCCCATTGGCGTTAGACGAAGCGGTTAGAAGTGGCAAAGTCAAACAAGGTCAAACCATAGCGACTGCTGGGTTCGGTGCTGGTCTTACATGGGGTTCTGCTATCCTGAGATGGGGTTAAATTTGTTGTCTTTTTAACCATTATTTTGTATACTTCAGTTATTTGGTGAATGTAGGATGAAAGATGTTGTACATTATTTCCAAAATCTAAATTCTCATCAGTTTTTGTTTTGTTTTTCTCTTTAATCATCATCATCTTTATTGTAATAAACATATAAAGGTAGTTTCTTTCTACAAATTCTCTAGTAAACAAACAATATTAAGACATGAAGAGGGTGTTAGCTTAGCAATTAGAAGATGACCTATATGATTATTACGTTTTCAAATTGTAAATAAATAATTAATAGTGTTAGAGAAATTCATTTTGAAATCAATTAGTTGCGATTTAAGAGACAAAAACGTGAAAATGAAAAAGTAAAGTCCATGTGATTATCAAATTCTTTCTATTTCCGCTTATTTTTCTTCCTATTTGTTTGTTAATTTTTCAGATAATATGCTTTATCAAACACTTACAAAATTGATTATTAGATTATCGCGCTATCAAACAATATAAGCAAATACAAATACCATAATATATAACATGTTTAGCTACAAATGATTATTCCATTATAATATCCAAATACCATAATATATAACATGTTTAGCTACAAATGGTTATTCCATTATAATTATCTAAAACACATAATTAATTCTCAAAACATAATTTCAAACACTCCCTAAATTACAAACAAAACCTTTATATAAATCTGTTATTGATCACTAATATCTTCAAGCCTAGCTTTAATCCTTTGAAGTGTACCTTCAATAGCAATATCAAATGCATCTTTTTTAGTCCTTAAACCCAATGAACTCCCATGTTTCCTGTAAACAATTCTAGGAATCATTTCAATCAATCTCTCCCTCATCTTCCTCACTTCACTTGTCGGTATTTCGTTCAAAACCTCGAAAACGCTCACCCCTTTAAACACCACATCCTCTTTCGGAATCATAACCGAAAACTCCTCATACTTATCCTCCGGTAAATGCCACCTGTACTGCTTTTTCGCCGACAACTCTTCAAAAAACACCGGTATACAACCAGCCAAAACACTATCAAACGTCGATCGCCTAGTTGGCGTGTCACCAGGCGGTTGCAAACAAAAACTAGAATGCAACATTGGTTTCATAAACTTAATTGGATCATGTTCACAAATCCCATTTGAACAATCAACAAACTCACATAACCTTGAATTGTTTTCACATTCTAATCGAATACTACGTCTTACATTCGGAGTACTCGATATCCCACCACCACCAGCAAACAACATTAAAGTTGTTCTTTTAGATCTTTTAACCCTTTTAATCCATGATTCAAAAAGTGCTAAATTTGGTGGATGAAATGAAGTTAAATATGGGATTGACATTTCTTGAAATGGGTATGCTCTAGATTCCAAAGTTAACACCGTTACATTATAAAAGTCAGGTAATTCAAGAAAAGAAGTACCCCATAACCTAGGATTATTCTCGCCGTTACCGTTACTTAACGGTTGACTGAAATCCCACGCACTTCCGGCGAGAACAAGAAAATGGTCATGACCCAGATGCTTATTCCAGATCTCCGGTGAATCTTGCCGGAGAAAGTTGGCTAATTTGCGGCCGTGTTGATCGGAGGAATTGTAATCAGAACCGTAGAGGTAATGGCGGGAATCAAGGGCGGCGTAATAAGGGAGGTAGACGGCGTCGGCGGCAGATGGGTCGGCGGTGAGACATGGGTATTCAAGCATACGGCGGTGGAAGAAGAGTTCAAGGAGGGAAGGGTCTGTACGGTACCAGGAATGTGATTGGTTGTGTGTTTTGATACCGAGGCCGTGGTTGGTGGTGAAAGGGCAGAAATTGGTGGAGAATGGGTGGTGGGTGGAGGAGCAGTTGTTGAGGATGTGGAGGTTGAAGGGTGGTGGGAGGTGGCGGATGTGGATCCAACGGTCGGTGCAATCGGAGTCTAGATCGGATTGTTGTTGTTGTTGGTGGTGTGGTGGTGGAAGGGTGGTTAGGATAAGGGTGGTGAGGAGGATTGTGATGGTGGATCGTGGTGGTGGCATGACGGTGGATTGTGGTGATTTAGAAATTGGAAATTTGATGGAATTTGGGGTTACATTTGGGGTGGTTTTGGGATTTTAAGTGTATCAGTGAAATGAACCCTACTAATTTGATAAAGAAAGCCTAAAGTATTTCATCAAATTAATTTTAAATTCTTAATATGATACTATAAAATTTTGTGTTTTCCTTAAAAATCAATTCTTCATGTTCTCTTTTAGTTGTTTCAGTTTTTATGTTGTTTTTAGAAAAATAAACAGCATAATGAAATGCACCCGTCAATTTATTGTCCATCCTGAAAAATGAATTTGATCTCACTAGATCTTTATCTTTACTTGTATTTCGTAAAGCGTCACCAAATTGTTTTAACATTTTTTTCTAATACTTTTAGACAACTCCATATCGTAACAGCTTTTGACAGAACTTCTCTCATTGACATTAGCGTCAACGCAAAAACATTTGTCATTCCTTTAACTAATCTCTTCTTATCATATACTCCACCATCAAAGTTTAACTCATTTAAATTATTATTTAAATACAAAATATATATATAATATAAATAACATATTACAAAATAAAAATAAAACATTACATAATATATATAAATATAAATTAAACATTACATTAAATAAATAAATAAAAACCTTACAATGATAAATAAAATTAAAGACAATAAATAATACTAATTGTTTCGAACATGATTATCATCCGAAAGTATCCAAATGTGCTCGATCTCGCAACTCTCGTGACATGCGTTCATGAATTTCAAGTCTTTCGGTCCACGTACGTCGCAGGATATTATCTGAGTTTTTGAGATAGTCTTCTTCAAAGTTGCATATATTGCGCGTGTTATATCATGTAATCATGTTGTGTAGTATAACACAAGTGTACATGATCTGTCGTGTCTTATTGATTTTATACGGTTTGCGGGGTGTTTTAGTATTGTCCAACGACCTTGAAGTACCCCGAAAGCTCGTTCGACGTCTTTTCTTGCCACTTCTTGAAATCTTTTAATCTTTAAACCTTTTGGTTCGATTGGACATCTAAACGACTTGACAAGTATTGCCCACTCCGAGTGCAATCAAATCTAGATCGGAATCCGCCTATTGCCTTCGTTCTCGCTATCGGAATTTATAGAATTATCCAATTCTGTGTTTAATTTTTTGTTTTTAAGAGTGAAAGATGAGAAATTAATAGTTGGAGTGTGTAAAATGGTGTATGAGTATTTATAATGTAAATTTAATTATTATTATTTTTTAAAAATACAACGGCTATATTTGTATTCTCTATATTATATAATAGTATATACTATGGATAATTTTTATTATTGATTTAATATTCAAAAGAAATAAAAATAAACTTGAAATCGACTTATGGGGCCCACATGTATGTGACGACCCGGAGATTTCCGACCAAATTTAAACTTAATTCTTATTTAATTTTGACTTGATAAGCAAAGCCTATTTAATTGAATCTCAAAATCTTTGAACTGTTTACATCGATACACTTAAATCTTTGACCATCCCCGACGATTCACGAACAGTTATATGTGAATAAAAATGTATATATGATACTTTGAGTTAATAAAATAAATCAATTGGAATTAAACATATAAAATAATAAACAAATAAGTAATTATATATAAATATATACATGATATTATTATGAACTTATAGGCATATATGTGATACCTATTAATACTTATTATTTGTACATTTCTTATATATATATATATATATATATGTATATATATATATATATATATATATATATATATATATATATATATATATATATATATATATATATATATATATATATATATATATAAGAAGTTACTACTCAATATAAGTAGTATATTATATTGTAAAATATATTAAATGTATAAATATTAAATGTTTAATATATTACTATATAATACTAATAATAAAATTTAAGTACAAGTTAAAATATTAAAGTTATATTATTATCATTACTTTCATTAATATTATTATTAATATTAAGATTAATATTTGTAACATTAATGTTAGTAGTATTATAACTAGTAGTAAGAGTATGATTTTAGTCATTATTAAGATTATCCTTTTATTTTATAATTACCATTATCATTAAAATCATTATTAATATTATAAATACTATTATAAAGATAATACAAATTATTATTATCATTAATAATATCAAATTTAAGAGTATTATTAATAGTTATTTTTATTATTAGTAGTTGTTAGGATTATTATTAACTATTATTATTATTATTATAAATATTATTATTATTATTATTAATATTACTATTATTAATATATTTATTTATGAATTAATACTAAAATCAGATATAAGAGTTGATTCTGTATTATATCACGATCTGGTTGTTGAAACTTTTGCATCATATCCTGCTCACGAATCTTAAGCTTGTCGACTCCAAATCACTACATTACAACCCCCAGCCAATTCAGTTAACAATTGTTATCTCCTTTTATTTTTTATTTATTTTTTTCTGTCTTTTCCCTTTTGAACGAATGATCAAGTCTACCATTTAATTATATGTAACAAACGATCAATTCAATTGTGAAAACCACTTCATTTTGATTTTCTTCTTTCATTAACAACCACACAATACCATTTAATTGCAATTGATCGATGAATTAATCAAAAAAATACAGAAGCGAAGCTCTAGTCCCCTGTACGTATACATTTTAACAAATTCTTAGAATTCTTAATGATTTTCAAAATCTAGAAATGCAAATATGTTAGAAACCTTTAGTTTAAACTATCTGCAAAGTTTCGAAGTTCAATTTTGAAATGTCCCGTTCATATTGATTATAAACGTTCCATATTAATTGATTTCGTCGCGAGGTTTTGACCTCTATATGAGACATTTTTCAAAGACTGCATTCGATTTTAAAACAAACCATAACCTTTAAAATATTACGACGATTATCAAATAACGATAATCTAAAATATAGCGTTTTTCACACGACCATTACATAATGGTTTACAATAATATTACACATCAACAAAAGTCTTCGAATGCAGTTTTTAAACAATATTATACAAGCATGGACTCCAAATCTTGTCCTTAATTTAGTATGCAACAGCGGAAGCTCTTAATAATCACCTGAGAATAAACATGCTTAAAACGTCAACAAAATTGTTGGTGAGTTATAGGTTTAACCTACATATTATTAAATCATAATAATAGACCACAAGATTTCATTTTTATAACACATCTCTTATCAGGCATTTCGCAAACTGCATAGAGATAAAAATCATTCATATGTTGAACACCTGGTAACCAACGTTAACTTAATGCATAGAATATTCCCAAAACAGAACCTCTCGTCTGTATAATAATCTCGAAGTACTAAACCATCCATAACCTGAATGGGGGTTGTTAAGCCCAATAGATCTATCTTTAGAATTCGCGTCAAATAGGGGCCATTTCCCTAATTCTTAGGCTACCAGACTTGAAGGGCGATATTCGGTTTAATAATCCAACCATAGAATGTAGTTTTGCTTACTTGTGTCTATTTTGTAAAACATTTATAAAGCTGCATGTATTCTCATCCCAAAATATTAGATTTTAAAAGTGGGACTATAACTCACTTTCACAGATTTTTACTTCGTCGGGAAGTAAGACTTGGCCACTGGTCGATTCACGAACCTAGAACAAATATGTACATATATATCAAAGTATGTTCAAAATATATTTACAACATTTTTTAATACGTTTTAATGTTTTAAATATTTTCAGTCAGTTGTCCTCGTTAGTAACCTACAACTAGTTGTCCATAGTTAGATGTACAGAAATAAATTGATATATATTATCTTGACCCAATCCACGACCTAGTGTATACATGTATCAGGCTAGATCACAACTCAAAGTATATATATTTTTGGAATCAACCTCAACCCTGTATAGCTAACTCCAACATTACTGCATATAGAGTGTCTATGGTTGTTCCAAATAATATATATAGATGGGTCGATATGATATGTCAAAACATTTGCATACGTGTCTATGGTATCCCAAGATTACATAATATATTAGAATACATGTATAATACAATATAAGTTAGCTAGGATATGATTTGTATAGATTTGTTACCAATTTTCACGTAGCTACAACAAGTAAAAATATCCAATCTTGTTTTACCCATAACTTCTTCGTTTTAAATCCGTTTTGAGTGAATCCAATTGCTATGGTTTCATATTGAACTTAAGTTTATGAATCTATACAGAAAAATTATAAGTTTATAGTCAGAAATACAGGTTACAAGTCATTTTTGTAAAGGTAGTCATTTCAGTCGAAAGAACGACGTCTAGATGACCATTTTGGAAAACATACTTCCATTTTGAGTTTAATCATGATTTTTGGATATAGTTTCATGTTCATAAGAAAAATCATTTTCCCAGAAGAACAACTTTTAAATCAAAGTTTATCATAGTTTTTAATTAACTAACCCAAAACAGCCCGCGGTGTTACTACGACGGCGTATATCCAGTTTTACGGTGTTTTTCATGTTTTCAGATTTTAAATCATTAAGTTAGTATATCATATAGATATAGAACATGTGTTTAGTTGATTTTAAAAGTCGAGTTAGAAGGATTAACTTTTGTTTGCGAACAAGTTTAGAATTAACTAAACTATGTTATAGTGATTACAAGTTTAAACCTTCTAAAAAGGTAGTTTTATATATATGAATCGAATGATGTTATGAACATCATTACTACCTCAGGTTTTGTGGATAAACCCACTGGAAATGAGAAAAATATATCTAGCTTCAAAGGATCATTGGATGGCTTGAAAGTTCTTGAAGCAGAATCATGACACGAAAACAAGTTCAAGTAAGATTTCCACTCGAAATAAGATTGTTAGAGTTATAGAAATTGAATCAAAGTTTGAATATGAGTATTACCTTGTATTAGAAAGATATCTTACTGTAAATAAGAAAGATTTCTTGAGGTTGGATGATCACTTTACAAGATTGGAAGTAAGCTAGCAAACTTGAAAGTATTCTTGATTTTATGAAACAAGAACTTATAGAATTTATGAAGAACACTTAGAACTTGAAGATAGAACTTGAGAGAGATCAATTTGATGAAGAAAATTGATGAATTAAAGTATTTGTAGGTGTTTTTGGTCGTTGGTATATGGATTAGATATAAAGGATGTGTAATTTTGTTTACATGTAAATAAGTCATGAATGATTACTAATATTTTTGTAATTTTATGAGATATTTCATGCTAGTTGCCAAATGATGGTTCCCACATGTGTTAGGTGACTCACATGGACTGCTAAGAGCTGATCATTGGAGTGTATATACCAATAGTACATACATCTAAAAGCTGTGTATTGTACGAGTACGAATACGGGTGCATACGAGTAGAATTGTTGATGAAACTGAACGAGGATGTAATTGTAAGCATTTTTGTTAAGTAGAAGTATTTTGATAAGTGTATTGAAGTCTTTAAAAATTGTATAAATATATATTAAAACACTACATGTATATACATTTTAACTGAGTCGTTAAGTCATCATTAGTCGTTACATGTAAATGTTGTTTTGAAGCCTTTAGGTTAACGATCCTGTTAAGTGTTGTTAACCCATTGTTTATTATATCAAATGAGATGTTAAATTATTACATTATCATGATATTATGATATATTAATATATCTTAATATGATATATATACAATTAAATGTCGGTACAACGATAATCGTTACATATATGTCTCGTTTCGAAATCATTAAGTTAGTAGTCTTGTTTTTACATATGTAGTTCATTGTTAATATACTTAATGATATGTTTACTTATCATAATACCATGTTAACTATATATATATATCCATATATATGACATCATATAGTTTTTACAAGTTTTAACGTTCGTGAATCACCGGTCAACTTGGGTGGTCAATTGTCTATATAAAACCTATTTCAATTAATCAAGTCTTAGCAAGTTTGATTGCTTAACATATTGGAAACAATTAATCATATAAATATCAATTTCATTTAATATATATAAACATGGAAAAGTTCG